>NC_065917.1:5625446-5925630 GCF_905147045.1 Nymphalis io | reverse complement strand
GTACAATAGACCAGGGTTCTTTATATCCTTGTAGTTTCAGATTCATTATTGCTATACGCTCCGATATTCCTACAAATTCTTCTATACACTCAGTTATATGTTTTTGAATAATAAATCCAACCCCGTGGTGACCTTGGGTCTCTCCTATATGGTAGAGTAAGTAGTCTGCATGGGAAGTAATACTTTCTCCTATTCTTCTCACTTGATGTCTAAAGCATAAATTAATTCTGTGAGATTTTCTTCTTGTTTCAGGGTAAGTACATTGAGGACTGCTACATATATAGTTGATTTTTGGTGTTTGCTATTCTTTTCTGTTGGAAGGTTGTGGTCTCTTTTCCCCACGAAGACCAGTCGGCTTGGGGGAGTTTGTCCTCGGTTGATTTTGTTTCACATTTAAAAAAAAAAACAAATTACCCAAAGCATATATGACTTCGTATGTGTATGTGTGTATAACTTACTCTTTGTGTCGAAAATACTGTCAGTGGTAGACTTGACGTATGCGTTTGTCTTCAAACATCACGTCCGTTAAAAATCGTACGTTATTTAACGTTGTAAATTGGGACGGAAACTTCGCAAATTAAAAGAATTTATGTTTTGTTGTTTTTAAGAATTTTTGATCGTCGATCGATGGACATTGTATATGTGACGGTTTTATGTTATACTATTGCTGCTAAATTGACAGGAAACTTTATTGAAATTTACAAATAAGAACAAAATCGTTGAATATCTTAACAGGCTTTTAAACGCATATTAGTCAAACATTTATGAATTTGGACTTTTTCTTGGCGTCTAGAACTCTGTTTTAGATTCTTAGGTAAGACGGAATCGTTCCTGAACGTTATCGAGATGTATACTCTATCGTATAGAGGATATCGTTTCTTAGCCTCGCTTTACAATCATTTGTAAACGTAATATTGTTATTGCAGTGTCCATCCAATTGATCGGCTTTTCTCAATGATCTCTTAGTATACGAGGGTCGATGTTCTCTCAGTCCCAAATATTAGGTACTGAAAACGCATATTCGCCATTTAAATTTTTCTACTTCAAAGTTTTCTGTTGAAGTATATTGAATTAATTTCCATTGCGGTATTTGTTGTGTTTACAAAGCACCAGTACTACAGTACCGCTTCCATATAGGAGTATTATGGTGAGGCTTTTCACCAGAGATTGCGACATTTCGCAAAAACAATGCCAATTTTATGGCGATAAGGATTTTTCTCATAGTGGTCGTAAACAGTTATTCTTGTAATATTTCTTACATTGAATATACCGGCAATTTTATATGTCCATTATAAACTATAATTACGCTTGTTCACTCATGGTGAAATGGATGGTTGGTGTATTATTTTATGGGTATTAAAAACCATTTGCGCATATTTTACATCTCGCTCTAGCGTAAAGCATTTTTCTCGTTTCTCACAAGCCCGTTGAATATCTCGATAGAATATTGTGACATATAAGAATCGTTTAATTTTGGAAACGGTTTTTAAACGTATAAGTAAACTCCGGACAATCCGTTGAATACCTCGATAGATGATTGGTACAAATATGTGTGACATGGATATGAATTCTGTTTCTAAGTAAAGGCTATCTTTGGAGAGTTTTAATACGACCACGTATGGAGCTTTTTGGTGTGTCTAGTGCGAGTAGTAGTCACTAGATGGCGCTGTTTTCATTCCATACCAATCGCAGTTGACGACAACGCTATCGAGTAGTTAAACTACACTCGCACTGGGACACTGATCGCGTGCGGGTTATATCGTCCTCACTCTTGTATTAACGTTGTATTCTTTACTTCTTAGCTTTAAGTTAAACGTTTTTGTGTTTATATTTTGATTTTCCTATTAAGTATGTATTGACATTATAAATATAAATGTCTACTAGTTATGTTTTTTTTCTTGTTTTTTTAAATAAATGTTTTTTTTATTCTGTTTTATTTTTATATTACTCGAGCTGGAACTGATCAAAGTGATGTTGTATAAAAGAGTATGTAGTCTATAGATACTGAATGAAAGTGAAATGAATTTGTACTACTTGAGAATAGTATACTTTGATAGATTCGACCGTTTTTTTTTTCAACTTTAATTTATAATCTTCAAATATGTCACTCGGAACAAAAAATATTTATCGTCTTTAAATAAATAAACAATTTTAGGCATTCACATGTGGTATGAGATCTTTCGTGTTCTATTTATTTGCGCGTCATTCATTGTGAAGCTTATGTATACAGAGAACGGCATTTTAATTTTTTATTATCAGCTGTCATGCTCGTCGTTTTGCTCGATACAGACTAATACTCGAAATAGTAATGTCCCAATTTGGGACGTATTTCTGTCTTCAATGTGTGCTCTCTAGTATCTGCTTGTTTTAACACGTTTTGTTATTGTTATTAAAACAATTTATAATAACAGAAACCCAATAAAGTGATGTGTATTAAAATAAACAATAGTATCGTTACTTAAACAAATTTATTTTTATTATTGTAATATGATCTATGTACCTACATAGAATGTATGTTCGCCACGTACGCGCAGGCAATTTATACGCAGCTTTACGTTATTTTACTTCATAAACTGTTCGCGGAATAATTTCAGACTCGAGGACGACTTGTGACATTTAAAGTTGTACGTTTATCCTATTTTTAATATTATTTGGGGTCACCATTTAATTATAAATAATTGTTACGAGTGTATATCTGGGAACAAGATCGTTGAATATCTTAGCAGACTTGAAAGGTATATTAGTCAAACATTTATGAATTTGGACTCTTTCGTGGCGTCTAGAACGTTCATTAACGGCCTTAATTGTTGGCATAATAATTTCTGAGCGTCTCCCAACATTTACATTTGCGAGATTGAGTATATAAGAAATGTAAAAGATATAGTTTTCAACTTTAAAAATATGTTTTTATTTATGAATTATTGAAGATCGCTTTCGATCAATACAACGCCATTGTCAGTCGCCACTACTGACATCAAAACCGTTGAAGTTATCACACCCGATGGACGTGTAGAATGTGAATGTATCTGTTCTTAGTCAAGAGTAAAAGAGACAACTAGCCATGCTTGCCAAAATAAGAAGCAATTGAGGAAAGGAGTATTGTGGTGAGACTTTTCAATAGCCACTTTTCACCAGTTCCACCACTTTTCATCACTTTTCACCAGGATTGCTAGATTTTTCTCATAGTGATCGTAAACTGTTTAACTTGTGATGTTTCTTACATTAAATATACCGGCAATTTTTTATGTCCATTATAAACTATAATGAAACTTGTTCACTCATGGTGAAGTGGATGGTTGGTGTATTATTTTATGGGTATTAAAACCATTTGTGCAAATTATATTTCTCATTATAGAGTTAGGGAATAGAGAGTGCACCTGTGTCTCAAAAACTATAATATCTCCTGCATAGTTGGCTATTCTCTCTTGAGATTGACCGCCGTGGCAAAAATCGGTCTGGAGGACATTATTATTATTATTATTTCTCATTCTAGCGTAAGCATTTTTTTCGTTTCATCTCACGATTCTCATCTCACTCACAAGTCTGTTGAATACCTCGATGACTATTTTGACATATAAATCGTGTAATTTTGGAAACGGTTTTCAAACGTATAAGATAAATTCCGTCACTCGACTCTGACTCATATCTCCGTACGACCGCGCGCTCAAATGTCACGCTTGATTCATTCGCCATCGACCTTGAATACAATGAAACGAACGATGATTACTTTATCATCATCACCAAGTACAATAGAACGAGACGTGTGTAAAGTAACTTGAGTCACTTCACGCGGCTCAATATTGTCTAATCAATTGAAACTGTCCAGTGAATTCGATCTTTCTAGAATTCTGTTCGGTCGACGTGAGCAGCTTTTGTCGTTCGTTTATGCACAGCCGGTGTATAAGGCCTTCCCGCTCTAGCTTACGCTATTTCGTGTAGTCTACGAATTAGTTGAATTTCTCGATATATAATTGTTACGAATATGTATCATATTCGTTTTCGTCCGTTTGTTGTTTGCTGTGTGTTGTTGTTGATTTAAAAAACAAATTTATAAATTATATAAAATATACTTTTAAGACAAAAGTGAAATAGCAATTAAAAAGAAGTAATTATCAACAAAATAATGAATTTAACGACATTTTATCAATACACGAATGAAACAAATCAAATTACATAATTAAGTGATGAAAATAATTTACTTATCACGTGTATATCTTACTCTGACAGATAACAATTTCCCGCCTAAAAGAGTAATAATATAAAAAGAAGGCGGTTACTAGATGGCGCTGTTTTCATTCCATACAAATCGCAGTTGACGACAAAGCTATCGAGTAATTAAACAGCACTCGCACTGGGACACTGACCGCGTGCGGGTTATATCGTCCTCACTCTTGTATTAAGCTTTAAGTTAAACGTTTTTGTTTTTATGTTTTGATTTTCCTATTAAGTATGTATTGACATTATAAATATAAATGGCTATTAGTTATGTTTTTTTAATTGTTTTTTAAAATAAAAGCTTTTTTTTTGGTGTGTTTCATTCTTTTATTACTCGAGCTCGAGCTGATCAAAGTAATGTTGTATATAAGAAATGCATATGTACTACACAAGAAAACTATGTTTTATTTAGTGATGTATATAAGCGTATATAGGGTATGGGTACTAGTGAAATGATTTGTACTACTTAAGAATAGTACATATATTTTAGTAGATTCGATCGTTTTTTTTTCAACTTCAATTTATAATCTTTCAATATGTCAATCGGAACAAAAAATATTTACTATCTTTAAATATAAATAAACAAACAATTTTAAGCATTCATATGTGGTCTGAGATCCCCTGGGTACTATTTATTTTCACGTCATTCATTGAAGCTTGTGTTGACAGCGGACGTCATTTTTATTATTTATTATCAGCTGTCATGCTGGTCACCTTTCTTGATACAGAATAATACTCGAAATAGTAACGGCCCAATTTGAGACGTATTTCAGTCTTCAATTTGTGCTCGCTAGTACAATAATATACATGCTAAAACAAGCAGATCTTGTTTTAGCATGTATATTATTGTTATTAAATCAATTTATAATTACAAAAACCCAATAAATTAATGTGTATTAAAATAAACAAAAGTACTTAAACAAATTTATTTTTATTATTATAATATAATTTAAAAGTCGCATATTTTGTGTAAGTTGAATGTGTTTGTTTTTTTATTACATGTAAAAGTATGGTGACTGCCGATGGTCCTTAATAAAATAAAATTAAATAATCTATGTACCTACATAGAACGTATATTATCCACGTACGCGCAGGCAATTTATACGCAGCTTTACGTTATTTTACTTCATAAATTGTTCGCGGAATAGTTTAAGACTCGACGAGGACTCGCGACATTTAAAGTTGTACGTTTACCCTATTTTTAATATTATTTGGGGTCATCATTTAATTATAACTAATTGTTACGAGTGTATATTAGTTGATAAACATCAAACGTCAACATGTCCTAGATAATTGATAAAGAGGTAAACCCATAAAGTTGTTTGCAGATCCAGACTTTGTTATTCCGTAAATTTTAATGTTCGATTTACCTTAATTTTATAATATGTATCCCAAATTGCATAAAAATATAACGCATTACGTTCAATCTTATCAAAATCGTAAAAACTGGTTTGGACATGTTGGATTTTGAAATAAAACAGTAGACATATTTGTCTTTGAAAAAAAGTCATAATCGGACATATTAGATTTTGATCAAAATACTGATGACGTCATAATGGTGTTACGGCTAACACTACTAGAGCTGTGGAATAAAAAAAATGTTTATATTTATATTCTATTCTTGAATTATACTAGATACTTAAATGGCTAAAATCACAATTCAGTTACAATCAGAATCACAGTCTCAAAATAATTAGTAACAAAGTTTAGTTAGTAAAAAAGAATAGTTAAACAAAATCGGTAATTTCTTCATTTTCTATATCTTTTTTTTTTTTTTTTTATAGAATAGGAAGGTGGACGAGCATTTGGGCCACCTGATGGTAAGTGGTCACCAAACGCCCTTAGACATTGGCATTGTAAGAAATGTCAACCATCGCTTATAGCCAATGCGCCACCAACCTTGGGAACTAAGATTTTATGTCCCTTGTGCCTGTAATTACACTGGCTCACTCACCCTTCAAACCGGAACACAACAATATCAAGTATTGCTGTTTTGCGGTAGAATATCTGATGAGTGGGTGGTACCTACCCAGACGGGCTTGCACAAAGCCCTACCACCAGTAAACTCAGGATCTCAGACACTTTCATTTTCTGAATCATTGGTCACTGCGCTATTGTCGACACTAGTGAAAATATTTTTATAATAAGAAAGTCCTTCACAGGCCTGTCATTCGTCTCCATAATGTTTTATCAAAAGATTTTTGACATCGCTTAATTTGGCAGCTTTAATAGGAACTCGGACTGATATAGTAACTAAATTTAGATCGTTTAATCTCTTTCCACGTTTTGTCAAAGATTTGCTACATCGAATATCATTTCTATATGAAACTTCACCGCGAACATGGACTACAGAACGATTTACTTTTTGGAATAAAATTCTTTTGCACTTGCTTTTTTGGAAATGCCAACTTTGAGTGTTTTTGAGAAATTCTTTGCTTTTTCCAGTCATATATAGGTACTTCCGTCGCTAGTTTATGAAAAATTGCATGTTCACTATTAATTTTTTCATTATCACCTGGATTAATTATATTCTCTTTTTTCTTTATTATGTTTTCATTGTAGGCGAAAACTCTGTCCGAGGGTAAGAACGAGTGTCTGGTCACGGGAAATATCATTTCAACATACTTCATATTTTTCGTGGTTTCTAAAAGCCATTTCATAAGCATACATATAGTAAGTAAGTTTTTATTTTGGCCTCCGCAGCCGTCTGACATTAACCTTAGTCGACTCACTCCATTCATGTCCATAGAATTCGTACAGTGATACAGTGCGGAGCAAATCTCATTTGAACCTTTTGCCTCCACATCTTCAGTCCAAATGTACATGAATGTTCTTGGTAGTCATGGGTGCGCGTGAATTTTTGTATGTTGATTGGTCAGGTATTTTAGGCAGGGCCAGATTTTTCTCACAATCAAATGAAATTATGACGAGACCAGGAACTTGTTCTCGTAAAGACAATATGCTTAATTATTTAATTGTCTTGTGCGACTTTAGAAATATTTCGAAACAGTCGTTTATGAAAATAAAAAAGGTCCTGGTTTGCGAGCGACAGACATTTTATATTTTGATGCCTTAAATTTGATACCTTTATGCAAAAATTTGATGCCTTTTAGGTAAACCAGCTGCAGAATATCTGAAACAAGGAATTAAGTTAAATACTTAAATTCTATAAAAATTACTTAAACCAATACTAACTGTATCCGAGATTATATTGGAACAAATGGAGTGGATGAATAAAAAGTATTTTATTAACGATTAAAAAATAGGAAGGGCGTGAACTAATAGTAGGAATTAAAAAATAAAAATAGTTTATTAAAAATTTGCAAAAGGAGTGGTAGCCCTGCGACTATTTTACGTTTAGTTAAGAAATATTAAAGTTTGACTTACAATTTTTGATTTTTCTCTGTATTCTTCTGCTGCGTCTTTATGTTACTTTTTTTTTCTGGTTTTGTTAGAGTCAACATATTTAACTTTATTTTCCATATTTATTAGTAAAACTAATTAACATTAAAGTAAATCACAGAGCTAAACGAAGTCAGTCATTAATTCAAACAATAATAACCGCCATATTAACCGAACGGGTGGCTTTGATTTCACGGTTTGGACATATTAAAAAAAAAGGAAGTTTACTTGTAGTTTTTAAAGCAAATAATGTACATATTTTATATTGAAAACTTTTAGAACCTTTCGTTTTTTTTACTAAATGTTGGTATAAAAAAGTATGTTTTTGTCAATGGTGGACATATTGGTGTTTGATATTTATCAACTTATCTGGGAACAAGATCGTTGAATATCTTAGCAGACTTGAAAGGTATATTAGTCAAACATTTATGGATTTGGACTCTTTCATGTTCGAGTTGACCCAGATTTACCATTCAACCCCATCAATAGTATAATCGCTGGTATTTTTTTCCACTACAATCAACTACAAACGATTCGGTTCAAGAATCAACTATTCATTTTAAGTATCCCCCGACAAAACCGGGGGATGAGTTGTTTTCGATGTCCTCCAATTTTAGAACAAACGAAAAAAATCAAGTACATACGAATCTATAAGAATCAAAAAGAAAAAAATCCATTTTCAAAAGTCGGGTGCCAAGTTCACACAACCTCGTTGGGTGGTAAACATTTGTACTTGTGATCGATTGACCGAACATTAATAAAGTTATCTCGCGAGTTTGATATTTTAAATTATCTCTTGAACAATGCAACCAAAAACAAACTGTATATGAATATGTATATAAATATTCGTCCAAATTATATGCAGTAAAAGGGAAAAGACTTTTGTTTTAAACACTTGAGACGATAAGTTTACTTATTTTGATAAAAAATCATAATTGTTGATTATGTGAACAATAAACATGACCTAACGATTCAAATTATTTTTTTAACTTAAAAACTACTTTTTGTGGCTTAAATATAAAAGTTAGCCATATGCTGTCGCTGACTTTTTTTGTCGGCATTACCAAGTTTACAACTTTTCTTTAGAACTCAATCATACGTCTCCCATCGTAAAGGCAGCGTTCGTAAGAAACCTTTTCGTTCGACCATTTTTTCACCGACTTACTTTGCAAATCCCACTACTACGAAAAAGTCTTTTCATTTTCCGGGTTAATCACCCAGATATTACCCCCTACAATCTCACAAACTTTACCTCTTTATAATATTAGTTTAGATATTGTGGATTCTAAACAGTATTTTTAACATTATTTGGAGTCATCGTGTAATTATGTACTATAATATTCAAACATTTGGATTAGGACTCCTTCATGCCGTCTAGAACGTTCTTTTATTATTGTATTGTTGTAGGAATAAGTTCTGAACGCTTCCTAACATGTACATTTTTATGGCTTTTACTTTTATTATTAGGGTATATATGGAGCTAACCTTACATTTTTCTTAAGCAATTGAATTCTCGAGATTAGTTTTTCTACGACACAGTATCTCTATGTCTCAAACTTATTATTATTGAATTTGTTCCTCAAGACCATTGCCATTAGCTACCACTGATGTCAAAACCGTTGAACTCCTAACCGCGCAATGGATGTAGCTGTTATTAGTCAAGAGTAAAAGAGACAATTAACCATGCTCATCAATATAAGAAGCAAGTTTGATCAATTTCACATTTTTCCAAAAAAAAAAAAACAATTTACCCGTAGTATATATGCCGAGGGGAGATTGAGAGGAGGCTTTATTGAAGTTTACACATGAGAACAAAATCGTTGAATATATTACCAGACTTGGAAGGTATATTAGTCAAACATTTATGAATTTGGACTCTTTCATGGCGTCTAGAACGTTCTTTAACGCCCTGAATTGTTGGCGGAATAATTTTTGAGCGACTCCTAACATTTACATTTGCGAGATTGAGTATATAAGAAATGTAAAAGATATAGTTTTCAACTTTAAAAAAATATCTTTTTAATTATGAATTATTGATGATCGCTTTCGATCAATACAACGCCATTGTCAGTCGCCACTACTGACATCTAAACCGTTGAAGTTATCACACCCGATGGACGTGTAGAATGTGGATGTATCTGTTCTTAGTCAAGTGTAAAAGAGACAACTAGCCATGCTTGCCAAAATAAGAAGCAATTGAGGAAAGGAGTATTGTGGTGAGACTTTTCAATAGCCACCAGTTGACCAGTTTTCACCAGTTCCACCACTTTTCATCACTTTTTACCATGATGTTTTATTTTATGGTTATAAAAACCATTTGCACATATCTTACATCTCGCTCTAGCATAAAGCATTTTTCTCGGTTTTCGGTGCGCTATTCCATTGCATAGACATGGTCCTGTTTCTAAGTGAAGGCTATATTTGTAGAGATACAAGGTAGTATGTTGAGTTGGTATTCGTTGTACTTCTCTAAAACTTGGCGCACTACGTAGATATGGTCGATCACTGAGTAATCTTTACGGAATCCTGCCTGCTCGATAGGTTGGTGTTCGTCTAGGGTTCTTTCAATTCCTTTTAGTATAATCATGGCAAAAATTTTATATATGTTTGACATAAGGCTAATAAGGCGATAGTTTCCGATGTCATATTTGTCTCCTTTCTTATACACTATAATGTTAGACTCTGTCCACTGCTGGGAAATAATTTCGGTGATTAAGATATCATTAAATATGTTTGTGAGGACCGGTATTAAGACTTCCTTGCTATGTTTTAGTATCTCGTTTCCTTCAGGTCCTGGAGCTTTATCTTGCCTATGAGTATCCATAGCCTTCTCGGCTTCGGCGTGAAGGATATTGAGAATGTCTGAAGTTTCTGTCAATTCTAGGATGTCGGCTCTGCGATGTTTCCATTTCCCACTGTCGTTTTTCATTTTTACCATCCAGTCCTTTAGCTTTGTCAATTCTTTATAGACTTTTTTGACTCCTCCTGTTTTGGATATATACTTTTCTATAGTTTCAGTTCTGCTTTGGTTTCTATTTTTCTTTGTTGTATTTTTAATTTCATTACTAATTTTGGCAATCTGTTTCCCTCTGTCATGTGTTTGTCTTTTGCTGATTAAGTGGTTTTTATCTTCGAGTAGTTAGTTGTAGGTATTTGTTGTTAACCATTTTTTTTGTTCGGTTTTAGTACTTGCAATGAGTTGTGCCTGTGTTTTAATATTATTCTCCATCCAGTTATATTTTTCTTGTACTCCTAAGTCCTCAGTGTTGTATTTAAAATCTGTGAATGAATTTGTCCCTCAGGACGGTTGTTAGATTTTCTATCTGATGTTTTCCGAACTTTGCGCTTCCGAGGCTTTGTCTTGGTCTAGGCTTTTTTGGTTGCTTTCCAGTTAGCTCTGCTCTGATCAGTCTATGATTGGTGTTGAAGTTTAATTTATTGATACCGTTGAAGTTCTTGAAGTAACTTGGTCTGTTAGTCATTATAAAATCAATTTGGTTTTTTGTTTTCCGTCAGGCGAGACCCAGGTCCACATGTTTTTTTATTTTTCTTGAACATAGTATTTAAGATTTTTAGGTTGTTTTCTAGAGCGAAGTTGGTAATTTTATCTCCCTTTCTACTCCTAGTTTTGTTACTATACGTAAATGGTCCTAGTATTTTGTTTTCTCCTAAACGCCTTGCTCCAATTTGACCATTGTAGTCTCCCATTACTATAACATTTTTATGGGTATTCTCTTGGATCGCCTTGTTGAGATCATGGTAAAATGTATCTATTGTTTCTGAATTCGATTGTTCTGTAGGCGTATATATTTGTACAATAGACCAGGGTTCTTTATATCCTTGTAGTTTCAGATTCATTATTGCTATACGCTCCGATATTCCTACAAATTCTTCTATACACTCAGTTATATGTTTTTGAATAATAAATCCAACCCCGTGGTGACCTTGGGTCTCTCCTATATGGTAGAGTAAGTAGTCTGCATGGGAAGTAATACTTTCTCCTATTCTTCTCACTTGATGTCTAAAGCATAAATTAATTCTGTGAGATTTTCTTCTTGTTTCAGGGTAAGTACATTGAGGACTGCTACATATATAGTTGATTTTTGGTGTTTGCTATTCTTTTCTGTTGGAAGGTTGTGGTCTCTTTTCCCCACGAAGACCAGTCGGCTTGGGGGAGTTTGTCCTCGGTTGATTTTGTTTCACATTTAAAAAAAAAAAACAAATTACCCAAAGCATATATGACTTCGTATGTGTATGTGTGTATAACTTACTCTTTGTGTCGAAAATACTGTCAGTGGTAGACTTGACGTATGCGTTTGTCTTCAAACATCACGTCCGTTTAAAATCGTACGTTATTTAACGTTGTAAAATGGGACGGAAACTTCGCAAATTAAAAGAATTTATGTTTTGTTGTTTTTAAGAATTTTTGATCGTCGATCGATGGACATTGTATATGTGACGGTTTTATGTTATACTATTGCTGCTAAATTGACAGGAAACTTTATTGAAATTTACAAATGAGAACAAAATCGTTGAATATCTTAACAGGCTTGAAACGTATATTAGTCAAACATTTATGAATTTGGACTCTTTCATGGCGTCTAGAACTCTGTTTTAGATTCTTAGGTAAGACGGAATCCTTCCTGAACGTTATCGAGATGTATACTCTATAGTATAGACGATATCGTTTCTTAGCCTCGCTTTACAATCATTTGTAAACGTAATATTGTTATTACAGTGTCCATCCAATTGATCGGCTTTCCTCAATGATCTCTTAGTATACGAGGGTCGATGTTCTCTCAGTCCGAAATATTAGGTACTGAAAACGCATATTCGCCATTTAAATTTTTCTACTTCAAAGTTTTCTGTTGAAGTATATTGAATTAATTTCCATTGCGGTATTTGTTGTGTTTACAAAGCACCAGTACTAAGTTGAAATTTTTTCACAAGTAACCATTGTATTTAGATTTTTTCCTTGATTGAAAAAAGGGAATACTAATCTCTCATTACAATGTTCATAAGTATACTCTCTCGCTTTCTCCTCACTATATTTATACAATTTCCAGTATAGTATAGTAATTTCCAGACGTTTCTGCTCCCGCTTCCATATAGGAGTATTATGGTGAGGCTTTTCACCAGAGATTGCGACATTTCGCAAAAACAATGCCAATTTTATGGCGATAAGGATTTTTCTCATAGTGGTCGTAAACAGTTATTCTTGTAATATTTCTTACATTGAATATACCGGCAATTTTATATGTCCATTAAAATTAAACTATAATTACGCTTGTTCACTCAATGGTGAAATGGATGGTTGGTGTATTATTTTATGGGTTTTAAAACCATTTGCACATATCTTACATCTCGTTCTAGCATAAAGCATTTATCTCGTTTCGTTTCGCGATTAATTCTCATCTCGCCCACAAGCCCGTTGAATATCTCGATGACTACAAATTACAAATAAAAATCTTTTAATTTTGGAAATGGTTTCGGTGCGCTGTTCCAATGCATGGAAATGGTCTTGTTTCTAAGTAAAGGCTATATTTGTGGAGTTCTAATAAAACGACTGATTTCAAAAACAAACAAAACAAAAAAAATTTATAAATTATATAAAATATACTTTTAAGACAGAAATTAAATAGCAATTAAAAAGAATTAATTAATCACAAAATAACGAATTTAACAACATTTTCTCAATACAGTAAAGAAATGGAGCTAACTATGTAACCTTATATTTCTGTTAAGCAATTAAATTCTAAGGTTTATTTTTCTACAATGCAGTATCTCTATGTCTCATACTTATTATTATTGAGCGAAATGGTTCCTCAAGACCATTGTCATGAGCTACCGCTGGTGTCAAAACCGTTGAATTCCTAACCACGCAATGGAGGTATCTGTTTTTAGTCAAGAGTAAAAGAGACAACTAGCCATGCTCACCAAAATAAGAAGCAAGTTTGGTCAATTTCACATTTTTCCCAAAAAAAAAAAAAAAAACAATTTACCCATAGCATAAATTACTTCATACGTGTATTTGTGTATAACATACTCTTTGTTTCTAAAATGCTGTTGATGGAAGACTATAGTATGTATATGTTGAGTTGGTATTCGTTGTACTTCTCTAAAACTTGGCGCACTACGTAGATATGGTCGATCACTGAGTAATCTTTACGGAATCCTGCCTGCTCGATAGGTTGGTGTTCGTCTAGGGTTCTTTCAATTCCTTTTAGTATAATCTTGGCAAAAATTTTATATATGTTTGACATAAGGCTAATAAGGCGATAGTTTCCGATGTCATATTTGTCTCCTTTATTTATATACTCTTTATTGCACACCAATATAGACAAAAATAATAGGAGTAAAACAAAAACAAAGAAAAGAAAAATGTACAATAGGCGGCCTTATCGCTAAAACAGCGATCTCTTCCAGGCAACCTTTGGTAGAGGAGAGAGATAGGATGGTAGGGGTGTACAAATTATTTAAGACATAAAAAAAATAAAAATAGATACAATATATATATGTATATATACGATACATAAATAAATATTCCATAAATATATAATTATATAATAATATAATATACATACACATTATAAATATATACATTTACATACTATAGATACTTACATAATAAATAAAATATTTAATTGCAGTATTTCTTCATGAAGCAAGATAGTGCTCTTTTATCATTTTTTTAAAAGAAGTAATAGTTGGTGCACGTCTTGCTTCTAGTGGAAGAGAGTTCCAAAGACGAATTGAATGGACTGTAAATGAGTCACTATAAAAAGATGTATGAGGTGGTATTTTTAAAATCAAATTCTCTTCAGAACGAAGATTATGGCTATGTGAAGAACTAAGAAATTGAAAACGTTCTTTTAGATATGAAGGAGAAGACGGATTGAACAGAATACAGTACAGAAGTTGAAGGATGTGAGTATTCCTGCGAAGCCGGTTTGGGAGCCACTTGAGCTTTTTACGAAATTCAGAAACGTGATCATATTTACGAAGACCAAATATGAATCGGATGCAAAGATTTTGGAGACGCTCAAGTTTATTAAGTTGCTCCTCTTTTAGATCAAGATAACATGCGTCAGCATAATCGAGAATTGGTAGTAGGAGTGACTGTGCTAACATAATTTTGGTAGGGATGGGTAGAAAATTGCGTAACCTTCGAAGGGAGCCAAAGGCTGCAAAAATTTTTTTACTAACCTCACTTATCTGTGGTTCCCAAGACAGGTGCTGGTCAAAGGAAATTCCCAAATTCCTAGCTGTAACACTGAACGGTATGTTAACACCGTTAAAGTGTTCCTTTCTTATACACTATAATATTAGACTCTGTCCACTGCTGGGAAATAATTTCGGTGATTAAGATATCATTAAATATGTTCGTGAGGACCGGTATTAAGACTTCCTTGCTATGTTTTAGTATCTCGTTTCCTTCAGGTCCAGGAGCTTTATCTTGCCTATGAGTATCCATAGCCTTCTCGGCTTCGGCCTGAAGGATATTGAGAATGTCTGAAGTTTCTGTCAATTCTAGGATGTCGGCTCTGCGATGTTTCCATTTCCCACTGTCGTTTTTCATTTTTACCATCCAGTCCTTTAGCTTTGTCAATTCTTTATAGACTTTTTTGACTCCTCCTGTTTTCGATATATACTTTTCTAGAGTTTCAATTAGGCTTTGGTTTCTATTTTTCTTTGTTGTATTTTTAATTTCTTTACTAATTTTGGCAATCTGTTTCCCTCTGTCATGTGTTTGTCTTTTGCTGATTAAGTGGTTTTTATCTTCGAGTAGTTAGTTGTAGGTATTTGTTGTTAACCATTTTTTTTGTTCGGTTTTAGTACTTGCAATGAGTTGTGCCTGTGTTTTAATATTACTCTCCATCCAGTTATATTTTTCTTGTACTCCTAAGTCCTCAGTGTTGTATTTAAAATCTGTGAATGAATTTGTCCCTCAGGACGGTTGTTAGATTTTCTATCTGATGTTTTCCGAACTTTGCGCTTCCGAGGCTTTGTCTTGGTCTAGGCTTTTTTGGTTGCTTTCCAGTTAGCTCTGCTCTGATCAGTCTATGATTGGTGTTGAAGTTTAATTTATTGATACCGTTGAAGTTCTTGAAGTAACTTGGTGTGTTAGTCATTATAAAATCAATTTGGATTTTTGTTTTCCGTCAGCGAGACCCAGGTCCACATGTTTTTTTATTTTTCTTGAACATAGTATTTAAGATGGTTAGGTTGTTTTCTAGAGCGAAGTTGGTAATTTTATCTCCCTTTCTACTCCTAGTTTTGTTACTATACGTAAATGGTCCTAGTATTTTGTTTTCTCCTAAACGCCTTGCTCCAATTTGACCATTGTAGTCTCCCATTACTATAACATTTTTATGGGTATTCTCTTGGATCGCCTTGTTGAGATCATGGTAAAATGTATCTATTGTTTCATAATTCGATTGTTCTGTAGGCGTATATATTTGTACAATAGACCAGGGTTCTTTATATCCTTGTAGTTTCAGATTCATTATTGCTATACGCTCCGATATTCCTACAAATTCTTCTATACACTCAGTTATATGTTTTTTAATAATAAATCCAACCCCGTGGTGACCTTGGGTCTCTCCTATATGGTAGAGTAAGTAGTCTGCATGGGAAGTAATACTTTCTCCCATTCTTCTCACTTGATGTCTAAAGCATAAATTAATTCTGTGAGATTTTCTTCTTGTTTCAGCGTAAGTACATTGAGGACTGCTACATATATAGTTGATTTTTGGTGTTTGCTATTCTTTTCTGTTGGAAGGTTGTGGTCTCTTTTCCCCACGAAGACCAGTCGGCTTGGGGGAGTTTGTCCTCGGTTGATTTTGTTTCACATTTAAAAAAAAAAACAAATTACCCAAAGCATATATGACTTCGTATGTGTATGTGTGTATAACTTACTCTTTGTGTCGAAAATACTGTCAGTGGTAGACTTGACGTATGCGTTTGTCTTCAAACATCACGTCCGTTTAAAATCGTACGTTATTTAACGTTGTAAAATGGGACGGAAACTTCGCAAATTAAAAGAATTTATGTTTTGTTGTTTTTAAGAATTTTTGATCGTCGATCGATGGACATTGTATATGTGACGGTTTTATGTTATACTATTGCTGCTAAATTGACAGGAAACTTTATTGAAATTTACAAATGAGAACAAAATCGTTGAATATCTTAACAGGCTTGAAACGTATATTAGTCAAACATTTATGAATTTGGACTCTTTCATGGCGTCTAGAACTCTGTTTTAGATTCTTAGGTAAGACGGAATCCTTCCTGAACGTTATCGAGATGTATACTCTATAGTATAGACGATATCGTTTCTTAGCCTCGCTTTACAATCATTTGTAAACGTAATATTGTTATTACAGTGTCCATCCAATTGATCGGCTTTCCTCAATGATCTCTTAGTATACGAGGGTCGATGTTCTCTCAGTCCGAAATATTAGGTACTGAAAACGCATATTCGCCATTTAAATTTTTCTACTTCAAAGTTTTCTGTTGAAGTATATTGAATTAATTTCCATTGCGGTATTTGTTGTGTTTACAAAGCACCAGTACTAAGTTGAAATTTTTTCACAAGTAACCATTGTATTTAGATTTTTTCCTTGATTGAAAAAAGGGAATACTAATCTCTCATTACAATGTTCATAAGTATACTCTCTCGCTTTCTCCTCACTATATTTATACAATTTCCAGTATAGTATAGTAATTTCCAGACGTTTCTGCTCCTGCTTCCATATAGGAGTATTATGGTGAGACTTTTCACCAGAAATTGAGACATTTCGCAAAAACAATGCCAATTTTATGGCGATAAGGATTTTTCTCATAGTGGTCGTAAACAGTTATTCGTGTAATATTTCTTACATTGAATATACCGGCAATTTTATATGTCCATTATAAACTATAATTACGCTTGTTCACTCATGGTGAAATGGATGGTTGGTGTATTATTTTATGGGTATTAAAAACCATTTGCGCATATTTTACATCTCGCTCTAGCGTAAAGCATTTTTCTCGTTTCTCACAAGCCCGTTGAATATCTCGATAGAATATTGTGACATATAAGAATCGTTTAATTTTGGAAACGGTTTTTAAACGTATAAGTAAACTCCGGACAATCCGTTGAATACCTCGATAGATGATTGTTACAAATATGTGTGACATGGATATGAATTCTGTTTCTAAGTAAAGGCTATCTTTGGAGAGTTTTAATACGACCACGTATGGAGCTTTTTGGTGTGTCTAGTGCGAGTAGTAGACGTTACCTGCGATTTGTATGGGATTTCCGTTATTGTCACTAGATGGCGCTGTTTTCATTCCATACCAATCGCAGTTGACGACAACGCTATCGAGTAGTTAAACAACACTCGCACTGGGACACTGATCGCGTGCGGGTTATATCGTCCTCACTCTTGTATTAATGTTGTATTCTTTACTTCTTAGCTTTAAGTTAAACGTTTTTGTGTTTATATTTTGATTTTCCTATTAAGTATGTATTGACATTATAAATATAAATGTCTACTAGTTATGTTTTTTTTACTTGTTTTTTTAAATAAATGTTTTTTTTTAATTCTGTTTTGTTTTTATATTGCTCGAGCTCGAACCGATCAAAGTAATGTTGTATAAAAAAGTATGTAGTCTATAGATACTGAATGAAAGTGAAATGAATTTGTACTACTTGAGAATAGTATACTTTGATAGATTCGACCGTTTTTTTTCAACTTTAATTTATAATCTTCAAATATGTCACTCGGAACAAAAAATATTTATCGTCTTTAAATAAATAAACAATTTTAGGCATTCACATGTGGTATGAGATCTTTCGTGTTCTATTTATTTGCGCGTCATTCATTGTGAAGCTTATGTATACAGAGAACGGCATTTTTAATATTTATTATCAGCTGTCATGCTCGTCGTTTTGCTCGATACAGACTAATACTCGAAATAGTAATGTCTCAATTTGGGACGTATTTCTGTCTTCAATGTCTGCTCTCTAGTATCTGCTTGTTTTAACACGTTTTGTTATTGTTATTAGAACAATTTATAATAACATAAACCCAATAAAGTGATGTGTATTAAAATAAACAACAGTATCGTTACTTAAACAAATTTATTTTTATTATTGTAATATGATCTATGTACCTACATAGAATGTATATTCGCCACGTACGCGCAGGCAATTACGTATAATAATATACGCAGCTTTACGTTATTTTACTTCATAAACTGTTCGCGGAATAATTTCAGACTCGACGACGACTCGTGACATTTAAAGTTGTACGTTTATCCTATTTTTAATATTATTTGGGGTCACCATTTAATTATAACTAATTGTTACGAGTGTATATCTGGGAACAAGATCGTTGAATATCTTAGCGGACTTGAAAGGTATATTAGTCAATTATTTATGAATTTGGACTCTTTCATGGCGTCTAGAACGTTCTTTAACGCCCTTAATTGTTGGCGGAATAATTTCTGAACGACTCCCAACATTTACATTTGCGAGATTGAGTATATAAGAAATGTAAAAGATATAGTTTTCAACTTAAAAAAAATGTTTTTAATTATGAATTATTTATTTAAGATCGTTTTCGATCAATACAACGCCATTGTCAGTCGCCACTACTGACATCTAAACCGTTGAAGTTATCACACGCGATGGACGTGTAGAATGTAAATGTATCTGTTCTTAGTCAAGAGTAAAAGAGACAACTAGCCATGCTTGCCAAAATAAGAAGCAATTTAAGAAAGGAGTATTGTGGTGAGACTATTCAGTTGCCACTTTTCACCAGTTCCACCACTTTTCATCACTTTTCACCAGGATTGCTAGATTTCGCAAATACAATTACAAATCGTTTGACGTTAAGGATTTTTCTCATAATGTTCGTAAATAGTTTTTCTCGTAAAATTTCTTACATTGAATATAGCGGCAATTTATTATATCCATTATAAACTAAAATTTATCACTTGTTCACTCAATGGTGAAATGGATGGTTGGTGTATTATTTTATGGGTATTAAAACCATTTGCACATATCTTACATCTCGTTCTAGTATAAAGCATTTTTCTCGTTTCGTCTCGCCATTAATTCTCATCTGGCCCACAAGCCCGTTGAATATCTCGATAGACTATTGTTACAAATAAAAATCGTTTAATTTTGGAAACGGTTTCGGTGCACTTTTCCAATGCATAGACATGGCCCTGTTTCTAAGTAAAGGCTATATTTGTGGAGTTCTAATAAAACGACTGATTTTAAAAACAAATTTATAGATTATATAAAATATACTTTAAGACAGAAATTAAATAGTAATTAAAAAGAAGTAATTAATCGCAAAATAACAAATTTAACAACATTTTATCAATATATGTTATATCGATACAATATCGATATCTTACTGTGACAGATAACAATTTCCCGCCTAAAATAGTAATAATAAACAAAACAAGTCAGTGACAGTTACGAAGTGTATGCTGCCAGTGCTATTGTCCACAGATATTTGCTAACAATAGATATATAGGAAAATATTTTATGCACATGAATATAACATGACAAAAATTCGAGATCTATATTCGAATACCTAATATATAAATTAGAAAAATATATAAAATGAATTACAAAAATAAAACCACTTCTTCGACAAAGCTGTTAATTTGAATTATTTTAAAAAAATATTCATGACTTTCGATCGTTCTCATTTTCTCATTAGGAATCAAATCTTGGCACACTATGAATGTCTGTGAAACAGGTATTTATTGACGTCGTAGTAACAAGATTGAATATCTAAGGAATGTAAAAGATATAATTTTTTCATCGTTTTATATATAAAGGTGACGTGTTATTTACTAACTATTGCTGCTAAATTGAGAGGAGGCTTTATTGAAGTTTACAACTGAGAACAAGATCGTTGAATATCTTAGCAGACTTGAAAGGTATATTAGTCAAACATTTATGAATTTGGACTCTTTCGTGGCGTCTAGAACGTTCATTAACGAACTTAATTGTTGTCATAATAATTTCTGAGCGTCTCCCAACATTTACATTTGCGAGATTGAGTATATAAGAAATGTAAAAGATATAGTTTTCAACTTTAAAAATATGTTTTTATTTATGAATTATTGAAGATCGCTTTCGATCAATACAACGCCATTGTCAGTCGCCACTACTGACATCAAAACCGTTGAAGTTATCACACCCGATGGACGTGTAGAATGTGAATGTATCTGTTCGTAGTCGAGAGTAAAAGAGACAACTAGCCATGCTTGCCAAAATAAGAAGCAATTGAAGAAAGGAGTATTGTGGTGAGACTTTTTAATAGCCACCAGTTGACCAGTTTTCACCAGTAACACCACTTTTCATCACTTTTTACCAGGATTGCTAGATTTTGCAAATACGATACCAATTTTTTGGCGTTAAGGATTTCTCTCATTGTGGTTGTAAACAGTTTTTCTTGTAATATATCCTACGTTGAATATACCGGTAAATTTATATGTCCATTATAAACTATAATTACACTTGTTCACTCAATGGTGAAACGGATGGTTGGTGTATTATTTTATGGTTATAAAAACCATTTGCACATATCTTACATCTCGCTCTAGCGTAAAGCATTTTTTCTCGTTTCGTCTCGCGATTAATTCTCATCTCGCCCACAAGCCCGTTGAATATCTCGATAGACTATTGTTACAAATAAAAATCGTTTAATTTTGGAAACAGTTTTCGGTGCACTTTTCCAATGCATAGACATGGCCCTGTTTCTAAGTAATAGCTATATTTGTGGAGTTCTAATAAAACGACTGATTTCAAAAACAAACAAATCAAACAAATTTATAAATTATATGAAATATACTTTTAAGACAGAAATGAAATAGCTATGAAAAAGAAGTAATTAATCGCGAAATAACGAATTTAACAACATTTTATCAATACACGAAAGAAACAAATCAAATTGGCTAATTACGCGATATGACTTTCGGTCGATCATATTTTCTCATTAGGAGACCCATTATTATCTCATCCACAATTATCCAAGGAGAACTAAAATATGGACAGTTCATGTTGGACCTTTCATCGAAATAAGTTTTCCATAATTCCAAACAACGATTCTTAGAAAAAAAAATAAACACTCGCTATAGAATGGTTTTGTTTTTACTATTAAGCCAGCTGTACGTGCATGTTTTTTGCAAGCTCATCTATCAAATCGTTCTCCCTTATGCCACTATGAGATGGGATCCATTGTAGAAATAGACATTTAGGTGGGCGTTTAGTTCCAAAATTAACTTTATTATTTCATAAGCTACGGGGGTACCTCGAATTTTCGAGGTATAGGTAAGATAGCATGAAATCGGATAAATTATTTAATAAAGTAGCAATTGAATTGAGCTTATATTTTTTATTTTTTTATATAAAATTTATGGCCCAAATATTCCCTACGAAGAAATAGAGGTTGTAATGAAAGCTCACTTTCCATTACATGGATACAAGTACTTTTGATAAAACCACCTATAATACGTATAGTCTGATTTTGAGTCCAGTCAATTTTTTTAAGATTTGTCTGAGAACTGTCTCCATAAAGAAAGCTCGTGTAATCTGAGCGACTACGGACCATTGAAATATATATCCTACGTAGGTGCTTGGGATGAATTCTCCAACCTGAACCAACCAAAACTTTGTATATAGTTAAAAACCTAATGCATTTATCTTTAATCTCGCTAACATGTTTAGCCCAACTAAGAGACCGATCTAGCCATATCACTAAATATTTAACGTGTTCCACTGCGTCCAAAATTATATTATTTACTTCAAGTTCAACTACACTTCTAAATGGACGTTTTTTTAAATATACAAACCTTATATTTGGTTGAGGACAGATTCAAATCAGAACTAGACTGAGAACAAGATCGTTGAATATCTTAGCAGACTTGAAAGGTATATTAGTCAAACATTTATGGATTAGCACTCTTTCATGGCGTCTAGAACGTTCTTTAACGCCCTTGATTGGGACCAGTGTCAAGCCAGCAGGTCTCTTGCCATCGGAGAGACTGAGACCTGGTGGTTCCAATAAGCATGGGACATTCGCCGAAACCTAAGCACTCCGGACAATGTCGTTTAGGCTGTGGTGTCGGGGAAATCTCTTCGAGCATCGCCCGCAACTCAATGCGTGATGACCGTTGGCACCCACCGTGGACCCGGAGATGCATCGGTGATGGTGTGGTTGACAAACATCGCAGTCCAGGCGGAGAGCCACAACCACATGCAAAGATTCATTATCAAGAAGAGTCCCAAAGTAGAGGGAAGGCAAATCCTGCAACCAAGCTCCAGACTCTGCCCTTGACACCGCTCTGAGTCTGGCCAGATCCACTCCCCCAGCCGCACTGACAAATCTGTCGAGCTCAACAAAACACATTCTCAACAGAACCTAGGCTACATGCGCAGAGATCCTAGTGAGACGGTTCTGAGCAAGTAAAAGGAGACATCCCCCGACTTAAATTGACCTTGGGATAAATAGGTGTACCCAGAAGATTAAATAATAATAATAATTTATTTATTCAAGTAACAAGACTCAAATACATACAAAATTGCAAAAAAATCAAGTAAAATAAACACTACCATCTACTACTTTTACAATTTACAGGTCCAGCTGAAACTTTACAACAGCGGTTTATAAATATACAGTCAAGTCTGTTAACAACCGTTCTTAGAATTTTGTGTGAGCTGGCCCGCACCCTGTGAACCAAGGATGCACACTTTTCACATTAATCTATATTCTCTTCAGCAAACATCCCTGAAGCACTACAGAAGCGAGGCAACTCCATCAGTAATCTAAAGGTGTTACTGTACTGGACACGAAAAGCATTGTATGATTTTAGTTTATAATTAGCCCACAAACAACATGTATAAAAAAGGTACAGTAAGCGCGGAGTAATGTTTTTTTACAGCCCTTGACGCACGCGCAAATCTTCTGACAAGCATGTTAGCTTTTATTGACAATGCTCTCCTCTCCCTTTCAATGTTATTATCATCCTTGAGACTGGTGGTTAGTATGTGTCCAAGGTATTTAAATTGGAAACCTGAGTCAAGCTCATTTTATTAATTTTTACCGAATTTAATATTTTTTTTATTATCATTTTATTATTATTAAAGGTTTAACGAGACAGTTACTTAAGGCCAGGTAGAATGGAAGAGAAAAGAGAGAAGTTATTATAGGGGCCGGTTCCATATTGAAAAAACTCGCACTTATCGAGTAAATCTATAACCTAAGTCTTTAAAGAGGAGAATCAAAGTAAGGATATCTTGCCTCACGTCTTCTAGCTTTCCCCCAATAGTACCCTCATCTGGGTACCATTTATTAAGAGATTTTAAAGACAAGATTGCCTTGTGGATTGCAAGGCTGAAAGTAAGTGATCTAACTTGGGCTTGGGCTGTGCATCAACTTGGGAAAGTATTAGGGAATTCTCGAAGAAGAGCTGAAAAGGGAACTGATAAACCTGTTGAAGAAATGGGTTAAGAGAAGGAATGTGGGTTAAGTTAGTTTACTTCATAAATTAATAATAATAATTTCAGACTCGACGACGACTCGCGACATTTAAAGTTGTACGTTTATCCTATTTTTAATATTTTTCGGAGTCACCATTTAACTGTAAATATTTGTTACGAGTATATGTATATCTGGGAACAAGATCGTTGAATATCTTAGAAGTCATAAAAGGTATATTAGTCAAACATTTATGGATTTGGACTTTTTCATGTTCGAGTTGACCCAAATTTATCATGCAAACTAATAAATAATAAGGCTGTATATTTTCGATTGCCATGATATAAAAATATATTCTGGATTCCAAACAGTATTTTTAACATTATTTAGAGTCATCGTGTAATAATGTACTATAATATTCAAACATTGGTGGATTTGGACTCTTTCATGCCGTCTAGAACGTTTTTTTATTCTTGTATTGTTGGCGGAATAATTTCTGAACGTCTCCCAACATTAACATTTGCGAGATTGAGTATATAATAAATGTAAAAGATATGTTTTCAACTTTAAGAAAATATGATTTTAATTATGAATTATTGAAGATCGCTTTCGATCAATACAACACCATTGACAGTCGCCACTACTGACATCAAAACCGTTGAAGTTATCACACGCGATGGACGTGTAAAATGTCAAAGTGTCTGTTCTTAGTCAAGAGAGACAACTAGCCAAAATAAGAAGCTATTGAAGAAAGAAGTATTGTGGTATGGAGCTAACTATGTAAACTTATATTTCTGTTAAGCAATTGAATTCTCGAGGTTTATTTTTCTACATTGCAGTATCTCTATGTCCCATACTTATTATTATTGAGCGAAATGGTTCCTCAAGACCAATGTCATGAGCTACCGTTGATGTCAAAACCGTTGAATTTCTAACTGCGCAACGGATGTATCTGCTATTAGTCAAGAGTAAAAGAGACAACTAGCCATGTTCACCAAAATAAGAAGCAAGTTAGGTCAATTTCACATTTTCCCCAAAAAAAATAATCAATTTACCCGAAGCATATATGACTTCATATGTGTATAACTGACTGTTTCTAAAATGCTGTTGATGGTAGACTTGACGTATGCGTTTTTCTTCAAACATCTCGTCCGTCGAAAATCGTACGTTATTTAACGTTGTAAATTGGGGCGGAAACTTCGAAAATTAAAAGAATAATAATAATCGTTTTGTTGTTTTTAAGAATTTTTGCTCGTAAAACGATGGACATTTTATATGTGACGGTTTTATGTTATACTATTGCTGCTAAATTGAGAAGAGGCTTTATTGAATTTTACAAATAAGAACAAAATCGATGAATATCTTAGCAGACTTGAAAGGTATATTAGTCAAACATTTATGGATTTGGACTCTTTCATGTTCGAGTTGACCCAGATTTATCTTTCAACCCCATCGATAGTATAATCGCCGGTATTTTTTTTCCACTACAATCAACTACAAACAATTCGGTTCAAGAATCAACTATTCATTTTAAGTATCCCCCGACATAACCGGAGGAAGAGTTTTTTTCGATGTCCTCCAATTTTTTTTAGAACAAACGAAAAAAATCAACTACATACGAATATCTATAAGAATTAAAAAGAAAAAAATCGATTTTCAAAAGTCGGGTGCCAAGTTCACACACCCTCGTTGGGTGGTTAACATTTGTACTTGTGATCGATTGACCGAACATTAATAAAGTTAATAAACGGAATAAAATTTCCTTGGTAATAAGAAATTTATTTCTAAATAGATTGATTAATTGCTGTATATGAAAAAAACCGTCTAATAGAAATATCACTCAATATATTACGACACGGTCGCGGTTCCATACGTATGTCATATTATCTCTTTACCAATATTCGTCCAAATTATATGCAGTAAAAGGGAAAAGGCTTTTGTTTTAAACACTTGAGACGATAAGTTTACGTATTTTGATAAAAAATCATAATTGTTGATTATATGACCAATAAACATGACCTAACGATTCAAATTATTTTTTTAACTTAAAAACTACTTTTTGTGGCTTAAATATAAAAGTTAGCCATATGCTGTCGCTGACTTTTTTTGTCGCCATTACCAAGTTTACAACTTTTCTTTAGAACTCAATCATACGTCTCCCATCGTAAAGGCAGCGTTCGTAAGAAACCTTTTCGTTCGACCATTTTTTCACCGACTTACTTTGCAAATCCCACTACCACGAAAAAGTCTTTTCCTTTTTCGGGTTAATATCTAGCCTATGACATTCACAAATGATGTGGCTCCGTATTGGTAAATGAATCTTCAAAATAGGTTAGGTAGAGCCAGAGATTACCCCCTACAACCTCACAAACTTTACCTCTTTATAATATTAGTTTAGATATTGTGGATTCTAAACAGTATTTTTAACATTATTTGGAGTCATCGTGTAATTATGTACTATAATATTCAAACATTTGGATTTGGACTCTTTCATGCCGTCTAGAACGTTCTTTTATTCTTGTATTGTTGTAGGAATAAGTTCTGAACGCTTCCTAACATGTACATTTTTATGGCTTTTTTTTTTATTATTAGGGTATATATGGAGCTAACCTTACATTTTTCTTAAGCAATTGAATTCTCGAGATTAGTTTTTCTACGACGCAGTATCTCTATGTCTCAAACTTATTATTATTGAATTGGTTCCTCAAGACCATTGCCATTAGCTACCACTGATGTCAAAACCGTTGAACTCCTAACCGCGCAATGGATGTATCTGTTATTAGTCAAGAGTAAAAGAGACAATTAACCATGCTCATCAATATAAGAAGCAAGTTTGATCAATTTCACATTTTTCCAAAAAAAAATAAATCAATTTACCCGTAGCATATATGCCGAGGGGAGATTGAGAGGAGGCTTTATTGAAGTTTACACATGAGAACAAAATCGTTGAATATCTTACCAGACTTGAAAGGTATATTAGTCAAACATTTATGAATTTGGACTCTTTCATGGCGTCTAGAACGTTCTTTAACGCCCTTAATTGTTGGCGGAATAATTTCTGAACGACTCCCAATATTTACATTTGCGAGATTGAGTATATAAGAAATGTAAAAGATATAGTTTTCAACTTTAAAAAAATTTCTTTTTAATTATTAATTATTGAAGATCGCTTTAGATCAATACAACACCATTGACAGTCGCCACTACTGACATCTAAACCGTTGAAGTTATCACACGCGATGGACGCATAGAATGTGGATGTATCTGTTCTAAGTCAAGAGTAAAAGAGACAACTAGCCATGTTTGCCAAAATAAGAAGCAATTGAGGAAAGGAGTATTGTGGCGAGACTTTTCAATAGCCACTTTTCACCAGTTCCACCACTTTTCATCACTTTTCACCAGGATTGCTAGATTTTTCTCATAGTGATCGTAAACAGTTTAAATTGTGATGTTTCTTACATTAAATATACCGGCTATTTATTATGTCCATTATAAACTATAATGAAACTTGTTCACTCATGGTGAAGTGGATGGTTGGTGTATTATTTTATGGGTATTAAAACCATTTGTGCAAATTATATTTCTCATTATAGAGTTAGGGAATAGAGAGTGCACCTGTGTCTCAAAAACTATAATATCTCCTGCGTAGTTGGCTATTCTCTCTTGAGATTGACCGCCGTGGCAAAAATCGGTCTTGAGGACATTATTATTATTATTATTTCTCATTCTAGCATAAGCATTTTTTTCGTTTCATCTCACGATTCTTATCTCACTCACAAGTCTGTTGAATACCTCGATGACTATTTTGACATATAAATCGTGTAATTTTGGAAACGGTTTTCAAACGTATAAGATAAATTCCGTCACTCGACTCTGACGTACTCATATCTCCGTACGACCGCGCGCTCAAATGTCACGCTTGATTTATTCGCCATCGACCTTGAATACGATGAAACGAACGATGATTACTTAATCATCATCACCAAGTACAATAGAACGAGACGTGTGTAAAGTAACTTGCGTCACTTCACGCGGCTCAATATTGTCTAATCAATTGAAACTGTCCAGTGAATTCGATCTTTCTAGAATTTTGTTTGGTCGACGTGAGCAGATTTTATCGTTCGTTTATGCACAGCCGCTTTATAAGGCCTTCCCGCTCTAGCTTACGGTATTTCGTGTAGTCTTTTTTTTTTTTATATTCTCCGGGAGGGCAAATGACTCTACTCCACCTGTTGGTAAGTGGTAGTAGAGTCCAAACGCGACGACGGCCAGTACAGACGGGAAAAACGTTCTGCACTAGCCGCCTTCGCCTTGCCGGCCCGCAAGATGCCTCTTCACGCCTCGTTTGAAGGAACCCGGGTTGTAAGAGGAGGGGAACACGTGAGCTGGTAAGGAATTCCATTTTTTGGAAGTGCGACAAAGAAAGGAGTTGCCAAATTTCTTTGTTCGCGATGGAATTGATGTCACAGTTAGGCGGTGACATCGAGAACCAGCTCGCGTGGACTTAAGAAGGAAGGGGGAAGCAGGAATTAGAGAGAATAATTCCTCAAAGCACTCGCCGTGATACAGTCGATAGAATAAGTCGTCGTCGTGAGATAGCGCTCAGTGCTGCTATCTCACGACGCATTTGTAAAGGTTCAAGGGTGTTTGTGACCTTTACGTCGCCAATAATGCGTACGGCACGTCGCTGCAACCGGTCCAAGGTCTCAAGTAGGTACTTAGCGGAGCCATCCCAAAGGTGCGAGCAATATTCCACGCAAGACCGTACCTGTGTTTTGTACAGCAGGCACAGTTGTTGTTGCGTGAAAAAGCGCCGCACCTTGTTCAGAACTCCGAGTTTCCGTGAAGCTGTTTTTATAACAGCCTCGATGTAATCCCTTGGACTAAGGTCGCAGCGAACGTCAATCCCCAGCATGGCGATTTTGCTTTGCATCACCAGCGGAGTACCACAGAGGGAGGGAAGAGGGGAAAATGTTGACTTTTTACCTGTGTTTTCTTGGCATTAAACTCAACAAGATTATCAGAGCCCCATTTGGCGATGAGCTCTAACGTCCTATCGAGTTCAATGACAAGATTCTTCCGCCTCTCCTCAAATTCCGCTCGCCCAGCCACTGCGCGTCCGTGGTATCCACCATGCACTGTACTATCGTCTGCATAGCAATGTATGTTCCCAAGAGAGAGCATATCATTGATATGCAAAAGAAAGAGTGTGGGAGATAGCACAGATCCCTGGGGGACCCCAGCATTCACTACATAGAATTGTGAAGCGCAACCATCAACTAAAACACGAAGGCTACGCTTGTGTAGGAAGCTGGCAATCCAGGTGCATAGCTGAGCAGGCAGACCATATGCCGGCAGCTTGGAGGGAGACTTCTGTGCCAGACCCTGTCGAAAGCCTTGGAGATATCGAGGCTGACAACCAACGATTCTCCATGCTTGTCGATAGCTTCACCCCAGAGGTGCGTTACGTACGCTAGAAGATCACCTGTGGACCGTTTTGGTCGAAACCCGTATTGACGATCATTAATTAAAGAGTGATCTTCTAGGTAATGGATCAGTTGGTTGTTTAAAATCCGTTCCATCACCTTACAAAGTACTGAGGTGATAGCTATTGGCCGATAATTTGCCGGGTCAGACCGATCCCCTTTTTTGGGAACCGCTCTCGTGTATGCCTTTCTACAGGACTTGGAATTTTTATTATAGTTTGCTTTCAGTGAGTCAATGTTAGATGCCCCGCTAATGCAGCCGTTGATCCACTTGCGATATGCCGCCTGCTTAGCTGATACAGCATCGGCACATTCACGAGTGAACCAACGGTTACGCGTACTCCTACTGACGAGATCTGAGCTAGGAATGTAGTATTCCATTCCCAGCATGATCTCGCCAGCAACAGCAGCGGCACCAGCTGTCGGGTCATTCCCACTGAAGCAACGTTCCTTCCAAGGGACCGACGCATAGTAATCGCGCATACCGTCCCAATCCGCCGACTTATAGTGCCAAACGCGACGTTTGCATACTGCTAGTGGCGGCAGCTTGGCCTGTGGCACTCTGGTAGAAATAAGGCTGTGATCCGAAGAGCCAAGAGGAGCCTGAACCACAACCTGATATTCCACCGGGTGAGAAGTCAGCAGAAGGTCCAGTAGAGAAGGTGCTTGCCCATCAATGTCTGGGATTCTGGTGGGCTGATCAACCAGTTGGGTCAAGTCATGTGTGAGAGCAAAAGCATGAGCAGTCCTTCCAGCATGGTCAGTTTTGAGGGATTTCAACCAGGATTCGTGGTGAGCATTAAAATCCCCCAAAAACACCAATTCCGCGTTAGGAAATTGCTCTTGCGCAGCATCTGCCACCCGACTAAGATGGTCAAATAATCGGCTTGTCTCCAAGTCACCATTGTGGGATCTGTAGAGGCACACGTAGACTCGGCTCTGACGAACCAGGTCTACACGTACCACCAACATGGAGAAGGAGGGGTCCTCCAAGCAGCGCAGTCGGTGACAGCAAACATCCGTCCTGACGAACAAGCATACTCCGGCTTTCGCTTTGAAGGATTCTTCAAGCGTGTAGCCGGGATAATTAAGGTAGCTGGTATCGGCAGGACGGAGAATTTGCGTCTCCGTGAGAAACAACATTGCTGGCCGTGCTGTCTCGAGATGGTGGTGGACAGCGTTGAGGTTAGTGTGGAGTCCTCGGATGTTAGAGAACTCGACCTCAAACAGCGAGGGTATGGTGGGGGTGTGCACCGCTGTACGACCGTTATTTCTGTTTTGTTGCGCCATTTGGGAAAAATGAAATGGAAAAGAGACGTGAAGCGAGCGATGTATTGCCACGATAGAGATGGGCAAAGTGTGGAGGCGTGTTTCCCCAAGTGGTTGCCAAAAGGAAAAATACACTGACCCGCCGGACGGAAGGGCCCCCGAACCCCCCCGGAAGTGGCCGCCGGGACCCCACCTACCGGTCACCAACCGGCACGACGGTCCACCCCGAGATTATACGTGGCCTGGTGGGGCAGCCTCACGAGCTGGTTAGGCACGCTCGGGCCCCTGTACTATGCCACGGGCGGCCAGCGGAACAGCCGTTTCTTCGGGTCTCCCTGTCCGGCAGGTCAATACAGTTTCCCCCGGCATTGGTTCAACAGCCGTCTCCAATCGGACCAACACCCATCGCGGCAATACTCGCTCGGGCGATTTTAAATTACAGAGATCATTAATGTAAATTAGAAACAAGGTAGGTCCTAAGACACTACCTTGCGGTACGCCATAAGTTATTTTTGAGGCACGCTAACAAACTGTCTAATTTTGACTTCTTGAGTTCGGTCGCTCAAGTAGTCCCTAAAAAGAGCCAGCGAGGTATCTCTGATTCCCAAATATTCTAACCTTTTCACAAGAATTGGGACAGAGACCGTATCAAAGGCTTTTTTTAAATCAAGGAATACAGCCAAAGACCTTTTACCACTGTCAAGACTCTTAACAATGTGCGAGGTTAGAGCTTCAACAGCGTCCTCCGTGGATTTGCCCTGACGAAAACCATATTGAGATTCTGACAAAAGCTTAAATTTATTTAAATAGTTTAATAATCTCACATTTATAATTTTTTCTATTAACTTTGATATTGACGGCAAAACGGAAATTGGACGATAGTTACTAACGTCATCTCTGTCACCACCCTTGTGAACGGGAGTTAAGATAGATCGTTTAAGCAGGGACGGAAAGATTCCTTTTCTAAAGCAAAGGTTCGTTAGATGACAGATTATTGGAACAACTACTAATTTAGCTATTTTTAAAAATTTAGTTGGAATATTATCCCATCCAGGGGCACTATCTGTTTTAAGAGACATAAGTACATCATGTACTTCTTTACAGTCTGTATCAAGAAGTACAAATGAGTTTAACTGACTTGTATGAGTATTGGAAAAAAATGAACCACTTGTTTGGACAATATCAGTGGCCAGTTTTTCACCTACGCTAGCAAAGTAGTCATTGATATAATTAATTGATTCAGTGGGAGAAGATCTTATGTTTAGTAATTCTGTATTACCTGATTTTGAGCAGTTCAAGTTAGTTATAGATTTAATGTTATACCAAATTTTTTTAGAGTTTTTAGATGATTTTTCCAACTGATCTCTGTCGTATTTTCGTTTTAATTGTTTGATAAGTTTATTGCAGAAATTACGATACCTTTTGTATGAGATTTTTAAAATTTCGTTAGATGGGTCTGATCTTAGCCTTTTTTGCATTCTATTTCTGTTTCGAATACATTTCAATATACCGGGAGTTATCCACGGCTTTATAACTCTTTTATTTTTAGGTACACGTATAGCTTTGGTGTTATCTTTCAAGGACTCGGCAATATTATGAATAAGCTTTTCAATTACAGTTATTGGGTTATCACAAAATAGTAATTCTGACAGATTTTTCTCCGCTAAACTAACAAGAGCCCCATCAAAATCTTCAATAGTTTTTATGTTCATATGTGCTTTATGTTTAGATATAAGTGAAGCCAAACAAAGAAATATCATATTATGGTCTGTGATGGTAGTGTTCAGGACTGCGATTTGGGCAGAATTTTTGTTTTTGTCTAATTTTAACATGAAGTGATCAAGACAATTGTTTTCCCTTGTTGGGAATGAGTGACCCGGCATCAAACTGTGCATCGATAACATGTTCACATAGTTTAATCTATTATTACGTTCCTGACTTTGCTCTGTTTCTTTAGCGACAATATTTATATTAATGTCCCCAGTTAATATAATATTTTTAAAAGATTTTAAAGTTTCCAGATGGGAATTTAATGAATTCATGAACTGTTCAGCGTTTATGTTTGATGGCGAACGATATATGCCCAGAATAACAGTAGTTCCAATACTTATTTGAATACATGAAGCATGACATAATTTAATTTCTTTTGCTTTTGTGCAAACAATATTTTTATTTAAGTATACCACAACCCCATCATTCTGATTGAGGTGATGAGTCATGGCGTGCATATTATAATTAGAAAGGTTTGGAATTGTTTTACTAGGATTAATTCTACATTCGGTTAGTATAATTATGTCAGGGGCAAAGTTTAATACATTTAAGGCAACATTCAAATCGCATATATTACTATAAACACTTCTAATGTTTTGTGATATGATAGTTTAGTCGTTTTTTTTAACGGGTATATACTGCTTAAGGTCTTCAATATCACATTGCATTGCTCTACTAACTTCGAGATCGTCTATTTCATTCTGAGTAGTAAGAGACCTATCCATAACAATGTGATAAATTTAGTAAGCCAAGTATGTAGAGTATGTAAGTTAGATATAGAGTAGTATAATATATAGATATTTTTGTATACAATATTGTTTTAATAAAGTTAAAAAGAATACGCGTGCTTCTGTTGTGAATGGTTTTAACATATACTTTTGTAGTCAGAAAATATATGGTTATTAGGTGGTGTGTATGTGTGAATGAATTTGACGTTAAGGATTTTTCTCATAATGTTCGTAAATAGTTTTTCTTGTAAAATTTCTTACATTGAATATAGCGGCAGTTTATTATATCCATTATAAACTAAAATTTATCACTTGTTCACTCAATGGTGAAATGGATGGTTGGTGTATTATTTTATGGTTATAAAAACCATTTGCGCATATTTTACATCTCGCTCTAGTATAAAGCATTTTTCTCGTTTCGTCTCGCGATTAATTCTCATCTCGCCCACAAGCCCGTTGAATATCTCGATAGACTATTGTTACAAATAAAAATCGTTTAATTTCGGAAACGGTTTCGGTGCGCTGTTCCAATGCATAGACATGGTCCTGTTTCTAAGTAAAGGCTATATTTGTGGAGTTCTAATAAAACGATTGATTTCAAAAACAAATTTATAAATTATATAAAATATACTTTTAAGACAGAAGTGAAATATATATCAAAAAGAAGTAATTAATCATACAATAATAAATTTAACAACATTTTATCAATATATGTTATATCGATACAATATCGATATCTTACTGTGACAGATAACAATTTCCCGCCTAAAATAGTAATAATAAACAAAACAAGTCCGTGACAGTTACGAAGTGTATGCTGCCAGTGCTATTGTCCACAGATATTTGCTAACAATAGATATATAGGAAAATATTTTATGCACATGAGTATAACATGACAAAAATTCGAGATCTATATTCGAATACCTGATATATAAATTAGAAAAATATATAAAATGAAAAACAATTAAAACCACTTCTTCTTCGAAAAAGCCGTTAAGTTTTAAAAAGATTTTAAAAGAAATATTCATAACTTTCGATCATTCTCATTTTCTCATTATAAATGTCTGTGAAACAGGTATTTATTCACTTCGTAGTAACAAGATTGAATATCTAAGGAATGTAAAAGGTATAATTTTTTCATCCTTTTATATATAAAGGTGATGTGTTATTTACTAACTATTGCTGCTAAATTGAGAAGAGGCTTTATTAAATTTTACAAATGAGAACAAAATCGGTGTATTCACCGATTTTGTTCTATACACACTATAATGTTAGACTCTGTCCACTGCTGGGGAATAATTTCGGTGATTAAGATATCATTAAATATGTTCGTGAGGACCGGTATTAAGACTTCCTTGCTATGTTTTAGTATCTCGTTTCCTTCAGGTCCTGGAGCTTTATCTTGCCTATGAGTATCCATAGCCTTCTCGGCTTCGGCCTGAAGGATATCGAGAATGTCTGAAGTTTCTGTCAATTCTAGGATGTCGGCTCTGCGATGTTTCCATTTCCCACTGTCGTTTTTCATTTTTACCATCCAGTCCTTTAGCTTTGTCAATTCTTTATAGACTTTTTTGACTCCTCCTGTTTTGGATATATACTTTTCTATAGTTTCAATTAGGCTTTGGTTTCTATTTTTCTTTGTTGTATTTTTAATTTCTTTACTAATTTTGGCAATCTGTTTCCCTCTGTCATGTGTTTGTCTTTTGCTGATTAAGTGGTTTTTATCTTCGAGTAGTTAGTTGTAGGTATTTGTTATTAACCATTTTTGTTGTTCGGTTTTAGTACTTGCAATGAGTTGTGCCTGTGTTTTAATATTATTCTCCATCCAGTTATATTTTTCTTGTACTCCTAAGTCCTCAGTGTTGTATTTAAAATCTGTGAATGAATTTGTCCCTCAGGAGGGTTGTTAGATTTTCTATCTGATGTTTTCCGAACTTTGCGCTTCCGAGGCTTTGTCTTGGTCTAGGCTTTTTTGGTTGCTTTCCAGTTAGTTCTGCTCTGATCAGTCTATGATTGGTGTTGAAGTTTAATTTATTGATACCGTTGAAGTTCTTGAAGTAACTTGGTCTGTTAGTCATTATAAAATCAATTTGGTTTTTTGTTTTCCGTCAGGCGAGACCCAGGTCCACATGTTTTTTTATTTTTCTTGAACATAGTATTTAAGATGGTTAGGTTGTTTTATAGAGCGAAGTTGGTAATTTTATCTCCCTTTCTACTCCTAGTTTTGTTACTATACGTAAATGGTCCTAGTATTTTGTTTTCTCCTAAACGCCTTGCTCCAATTTGACCATTGTAGTCTCCCATTACTATAACATTTTTATGGGTATTCTCTTGGATCGCCTTGTTGAGATCATGGTAAAATGTATCTATTGTTTCATAATTCGATTGTTCTGTAGGCGTATATATTTCTACAATAGACCAGGGTTCTTTATATCCTTGTAGTTTCAGATTCATTATTGCTATACGCTCCGATATTCCTACAAATTCTTCTATACACTCAGTTATTTGTTTTTTAATAATAAATCCAACCCCGTGATGACCTTGGGTCTCTCCTATATGGTAGAGTAAGTAGTCTGCATGGGAAGTAATACTTGCTCCCATTCTTCTCACTTGATGTCTAAAGCATAAATTAATTCTGTGAGATTTTCTTCTTGTTTCAGCGTAAGTACATTGAGGACTGCTACATATATAGTTGATTTTTGGTGTTTGCTATTCTTTTCTGTTGGAAGGTTGTGGTCTCTTTTCCCCACGAAGACCAGTCGGCTTGGGGGAGTTTGTCCTCGCTTGATTTTGTTTCACATTTAAAAAAAAAAACAAATTACCCAAAGCATATATGACTTCGTATGTGTATGTGTGTATAACTTACTCTTTGTGTCGAAAATACTGTCAGTGGTAGACTTGACGTATGCATTTTTCTTCAAACATCACGTCCGTTAAAAATCGTACGTTATTTAACGTTGTAAATTGGGACGGAAACTTCGCAAATAAAAAGAATTTATGTTTTGTTGTTTTTAAGAATTTTTGATCGTCGATCGATGGACATTGTATATGTGACGGTTTTATGTTATACTATTGCTGCTAAATTGACAACTTTATTGAAATTTACCAATGAGAACAAAATCGTTGAATATCTTAACAGGCTTGAAACGTATATTAGTCAAACATTTATGAATTTGGACTCTTTCATGGCGTCTAGAACTCTGTTTTAGATTCTTAGGTAAGACGGAATCCTTCCTGAACGTTATCGAGATGTATACTCTATAGTATAGACGATATCGTTCCTTGCCTCGCTTTACAATCATTTGTAAACGTAATATTGTTATTACAGTGTCCATCCAATTGATCGGCTTTCCTCAATGATCTCTTAGTATACGAGGGTCGATGTTCTCTCAGTCCGAAATATTAGGTACTGAAAACGCATATTCGCCATTTAAATTTTTCTACTTCAAAGTTTTCTGTTGAAGTATATTGAATTAATTTCCATTGCGGTATTTGTTGTGTTTACAAAGCACCAGTACTAAGTTGAAATTTTTTCACAAGCAACCATTGTATTTAGATTTTTTCCTTGATTAAAAAAAGGGAATACTAATCTCTCATTACAATGTTCATAAGTATACTCTCTCGCTTTCTTCTCACTATATTTATACAATTTCCAGTATAGTATAGTAATTTCCAGACGTTTCTGCTCCCGCTTCCATATAGGAGTATTATGGTGAGACTTTTCACCAGTAATTGCGACATTTCGCAAAAATAATGCCAATTTTATGGCGATAAGGATTTTTCTCATAGTGGTCGTAAACAGTTATTCTTGTAATATTTCTTACATTGAATATACCGGCAATTGATTATATCCATTATAAACTAAAATTACACTTGTTCACTCAATGGTGAAATGGATGGTTGGTGTATTATTTTATGGGTTTTAAAACCATTTGCACATATCTTACATCTCGTTCTAGCATAAAGCATTTATCTCGTTTCGTTTCGCGATTAATTCTCATCTCGCCCACAAGCCCGTTGAATATCTCGATGACTATTGTTACAAATAAAAATCGTTTAATTTTGGAAACGGTTTCGGTGCGCTGTTCCAATGCATGGAAATGGTCTTGTTTCTAAGTAAAGGTTATATTTGTGGAGTTCTAATAAAACGACTGATTTCAAAAACATACAAAACAAAAAAAAATTATAAATTAATTAAAATATACTTTTAAGACAGAAATTAAATAGCAATTAAAAAGAATTAATTAATCACAAAATAACGAATTTAACAACATTTTCTCAATACAGTAAAGAAATGGAGCTAACTATGTAACCTTATATTTCTGTTAAGCAATTAAATTCTAAGGTTTATTTTTCTACAATGCGGTATCTCTATGTCTCATACTTATTATTATTGAGCGAAATGGTTCCTCAAGACCATTGTCATGAGCTACCGCTGGTGTCAAAACCGTTGAATTCCTAACCACGCAATGGATGTATCTGTTTTTAGTCAAGAGTAAAAGAGACAACTAGCCATGCTCACCAAAATAAGAAGCAAGTTTGGTCAATTTCACATTTTTCCCAAAAAAAAAAACAATTTACCCGTAGCATAAATTACTTCATACGTGTATTTGTGTATAACATACTCTTTGTTTCTAAAATGCTGTTGATGGAAGACTTGACGTATGCGTTTTTCTTCAAACATCTCGTCTGTTAAAAATCGTACGTTATTTAACGTTGTAAATTGGGGCGGAGACTTCGAAAATTAAAAGAATAATTATAATCGTTTTGTGGTTTTTAAGAATTTTTGCTCGTGAAACGATGGACATTTTATATGTGACGGTTTTATGTTATACTATTGCTGCTAAATTGAGAAGAGGCTTTATTGAATTTTACAAATGAGAACAAAATCGGTGAATATCTTAGCAGTCTTGAATATTAGTCAAACATTTATGGATTTGGACTCTTTCATGTTCGAGTTGACCCAGATTTATCATTCAACCCCATCGATAGTATAATCGCTGGTATTTTTTTTCCACTTCAATCAACTACAAACTATTCGGTTCAAGAATCGACTATTCATTTTAAGTATCCCCCGACAAAACCGGGGGATGAGTTTTTTCGATGTCCTCCAATTTTTTTTAGAACAAACGAAAAATATCAACTACATACGAATATCTATAAGAATTAAAAAGAAAAAAATCGATTTTCAAAAGTCGGGTGCCAAGTTCACACACGTTGTCACGTTGGGTGGTTAACATTTGTACTTGTGATCGATTGACCGAACATTAATAAAGTTATCTCGCGAGTTTGATATTTTAAATTATCTCTTGAACAATGCAACCAAAAACAAACTATATAAAACAAATTTTAGCTGAAAAAAAAAATTCCTTGGTAATAAGGAATTTATTTCTAAATAGATTGATTGAATAACTTGACCTAACGATTTAAATTATTTTTTTAATTTAACAACTACTTTTTGTGACTTAAATATAAAAGTTAGCCATATGCTGTCCCTGTCTTTTATCAAGATGGCATTATCAAGTTTACAACTTTTCTCTTGAACTCAATCATACGTCTCCCATCGTTAGGGCAGCGTACGTAATAAACTTTTTCGTTCGACCGTTTTTTCACCGACTTATTTTGCAAACACCTCTACCACGAAAAAAGTCTTTTCATTTTCTGGGTTAATATCTAGCCTATAACATTCACAAATGATGTGGCTCCGTATTGGTAAATGAATCTTCAAAATCGGTTAGGTAGAGCCAGAGATTACCCCCTACAACCTCATAAACTTTACCTCTTTATAATATTAGTTTAGATATTGTGGATTCTAAACAGTATTTTTAACATTATTTGGAGTCATCGTGTAATTATGTACTATAATATTCAAACATTTGGAATTGGACTCTTTCATGCCGTCTAGAACGTTCTTTTATTCTTGTATTGTTGTAGGAATAAGTTCTGAGTGCGTCCTAACATGTACATTTTTATGGCTTTTACTTTTATTATTAGGGTATATATGGAGATAACCTTACATTTTTCTTAAGCAATTGAATTCCCGAGGTTAGTTTTTCTACGACGCAGTATCTCTATGTCTCAAACTTATTATTATTGAATTGGTTCCTTAAGACCATTGCCATTAGCTACCACTGATGTCAAAACCGTTGAACTCCTGACCGCGCAATGGATGTATCTGTTATTAGTCAAGAGTAAAAGAGACAACTAGCCATGCTCGCTAAAATAAGAAGCAATTTGGTCAATTTCACATTTTTCCCCAAAAAAAAAAAATCAATTTACCCGATGCATAAATTACTTCATACGTGTATGTGTGTATAACTATAATGTGAGTCACATTATAGTTATACACATTTACCCGGAGCATATATGACTTCATATGTGTATATGTGTATAACTGACTGTTGCTAAAATGCTTTTGATGGTAGACTTGACGTATGTGTTTTTCTTCAAACATCTCGTCCGTTGAAAATTGTACGTTATTTAACGTTGTAAATTGGTGCGGAAACTTCGAAAATTAAAAGAATAATAATAATCGTTTTGTTGTTTTTAAGAATTTTTGCTCGTGAAACGATGGACATTTTATATGTGACGGTTTTATGTTATACTATTGCTGCTAAATTGAGAAGAGGCTTTATTGAATTTTACAAATGCGAACAAAATCGGTGAATATCTTAGCAGACTTGAAAGGTATATTAGTCAAACATTTATGAATTTGGACTCTTTCACGGCGTCTAGAACGTTCTTTAACGCCCTTAATTGTTGGCGGAATAATTTCTGAACGACTCCCAACATTTACATTTGCGAGATTGAGTATATAAGAAATGTAAAAGATATAGTTTTCAACTTTAAAAAAAATGTTATTATGAATTATTGAAGATCGCTTTCGATCAATACAACACCATTGTTAGTCGCCACTACTGACATCTAAACCGTTGAAGTTATCACACCCGATGGACGTGTAGAATGTGAATGTATCTGTTCTTAGTCAAGAGTAAAAGAGACAACTAGCCATGCTTGCCAAAATAAGAAGCAATTGAGGAAAGGAGTATTGTGGTGAGACTTTTCAATAGCCACTTTTCACCAGTTCCACCACTTTTCATCACTTTTCACCAGGATTGCTAGATTTTTCTCATAGTGATCGTAAACAGTTTAACTTGTGATGTTTCTTACATTAAATATACCGGCAATTTATTATATCCATTATAAACTATAATGAAACTTGTTCACTCATGGTGAAGTGGATGGTTGGTGTATTATTTTATGGGTATTAAAACCATTTGTGCAAATTATATTTCTCATTATAGAGTTAGGGAATAGAGAGTGCACCTGTGTCTCAAAAACTATAATATCTCCTGCATAGTTAGCTATTCTCTCTTGAGATTGACCGCCGTGGCAAAAATCGGTCTGGAGGACATTATTATTATTATTATTTCTCATTCTAGCATAAGCATTTTTTCGTTTCATCTCGCGATTCATTCTCATCTCACTCACAAGTCTGTTGAATACCTCGATGACTATTTTGACAAATAAATCGTGTAATTTTGGAAACGGTTTTCAAACGTATAAGATAAATTCCGTCACTCGACTCTGACTCATATCTCCGTACGACCGCGCGCTCAAATGTCACGCTTGATTCATTCGCCATCGACCTTGAATACAATGAAACGAACGATGATTACTTAATCATCATCACCAAGTACAATAGAACGAGACGTGTGTAAAGTAACTTGAGTCACTTCACGCGGCTCAATATTGTCTCATCAATTGAAACTGTCCAATGAATTCGATTTTTCTAGAATTTTGTTTGGTCGACGTGAGCAGCTTTTATCGTTCGTTTATGCACAGCCGCTTTATTAGGCCTTCCCGCTCTAGCTTACGGTATTTCGTGTAGACTACGAATTAGTTGAATTTCTCGATATATAATTGTTCCGAATATGTATCATATTCGTTTTCGTCCGTTTGTTGTTTGTTATGTGTTGTTGTTGATTTCAAAAACAAATTTATAAATTATATAAAATATACTTTTAAGACAAAAGTGAAATAGCAATTAAAAAGAAGTAATTAACAACAAAATAATGAATTTAACGACATTTTATCAATACACGAATGAAACAAATCAAATTAGATAATTAGGTGATAAAAATAATTTACTTATCATGTGTATATCTTACTCTGACAGATAACAATTTCCCGCCTAAAAGAGTAATAATATAAAAAGAAGGCGGTCACTAGATGGCGCTGTTTTCATTCCATACAAATCGCAGTTGACGACAAAGCTATCGAGTAATTAAACAGCATTCGCACTGGGACACTGACCGCGTGCGGGTTATATCGTCCTCACTCTTGTATTAACGTTGTATTCTTTACTTCTTAATTTTAAGTTAAACGTTTTTGTGTTTATATTTTGATTTTCCTATTAAGTATGTATTGACATTTTAAATATAAATGGCTATTAGATATGTTTTTTAAATTGTTTTTTAAAATAAATAACTCGAGCTCGAGCTGATCAAAGTAATGTTGTATATAAGAAATGCATATGTACTACACAAGAAAACTATGTTTTATTTAGTGATGTATATAAGCGTATATAGGGTATAGGTACTAGTGAAATGATTTGTACTACTTAAGAATAGTATATTTTAGTAGATTCGATCGTTTTTTTTTCAACTTCAATTTATAATCTTTCAATATGTCAATCGGAACAAAAAATATTTACTATCTTTAAATATAAATAAACAAACAATTTTAAGCATTCATATGTGGTCTGAGATCCCCTGGGTACTATTTATTTTCACTGTGAAGCTTGTGTAAACAGCGGACGTCATTTTTATTATTTATTATCAGCTGTCATGCTGGTCACCTTTCTTGATACAGACTAATTCTCGAAATAGTAACGGCCCAATTTGGGACGTATTTCAGTCTTCAATTTGTGCTCGCTAGTACAATAATATACATACTAAAACAAGCAGAGCTAACTAAAGCAAGCTCTTGTTTTAGCATGTATATTATTGTTATTAAATCAATTTATAATTACAAAAACCCAATAAATTATTGTGTATTAAAATAAACAAAAGTACTTAATTAAATTCAATTTAGTTATTATAATATAATTTAAAAGTCGCACATTTTGTGTAAGTTGAATGTGTTTGTTTTTTTATTACATGTAAAAGTGTGGTGACTGCCGATGGTCCTTAATAAAATAAAATTAAATAATCTATGTACCTACATAGAACGTATATTATCCACGTACGCGCAGGCAATTTATACGCAGCTTTACGTTATTATACTTCATAAATTGTTCGCGGAATAGTTTAAGACTCGACGAGGACTCGCGACATTTAAAGTTGTACGTTTACCCTATATTTAATATTATTTGGGGTCATCATTTAATTATAACTAATTGTTACGAGTGTATATGAGTTGATAAACATCAAACGTCAATATGTCCTAGATAATTGATAAAGAGGTAAACCCATAAAGTTGTTTGCAGATCCAGACTTTGTTATTCCGTAAATTTTAATGTTCGATTTACATTAATTTGTAATATATATCCCAAATTGCATAAAAATAAAACGCATTACGTTCAATCTTATCAAAATCGTAAAAACTGGTTTGGACATATTGGATTTTGAAATAAAACAGCAGACATATTTGTCTTTAAAAAAAAGTTATAATCGGACATATTAGATTTTGATCAAAATAACAATGACGTCACAATGGTGTTACGGCTAACACTACTAGAGCTGTGGAATAAAAAAAATGTTTATATTTATATTCTATTCTTGAATTACATTAGATACTTAAATGGCTAAAATCACAATTCAGTTACAATCAGAATCACAGTCTCAAAATAATTAGTAACAAAGTTTAGTTAGTAAAAAAGATTAGTTAAACAAAATCAGTAATTTCTTCATTTTCTATATCTCCAGGATCTCAGACACTCTCATTTTCTGAATCATTGGTCATTGCGCTATTGTCGACACTAGTGAAAATATTTTTATAATAAGAAAGTCTTTCACAGGCCTGCCACTCGTCTCCATAATGTTTTATCAAAAGATTTTTGACATCGCTTAATTTGGCAGCTTTACTAGGAACTCCGACTGGTATAGTAACTAAATTTAGATCGTTTAATCTCTTTCCACGTTTTGTCAAAGATTTTAATTATGAATTATTGAAGATCGCTTTCCATCAATACAACACCATTGTCAGTCGCCACTACTGACATCTAAACCGTTGAAGTTATCACACCAGATTGACGTGTAAAATGTCAAGGTGTCTGTTCTTTGTCAAGAGTAAAAGAGACAACTAGCCATGCTTGCCAAAATAAAAATTGAGGAAAGGAGTATTGTGGTATGGAGCTAACTATGTAACCTTATATTTCTGTTAAGCATTTGAATTCTCAAGGTTTATTTTTCTACAATGTCTATGTCTCATACATATTATTATTGAGCGAAATGGTTCCTCAAGACCATCGTCATGACCGCTGATGTCATGATGAACCGTTGAATTCCTAACCGCGCAATGGATGTATCTGTTTTTAGTCAAGAGTAAAAGAGACAACTAGCCATGCTCATCAAAATAAGAAGCAATTTTGGTCAATTTCACATTTTTCCCAAAAAAAAAATCAATTTACCCGTAGCATAAATTACTTCATACGTGTATATGTGTATAACATACTCTTTGTTTCTAAAATGCTATTGATGGTAGACTTGACGTATGCGTTTTTCTTCAAACATCTCGTCCGTTAAAAATCGTACGTTATTTACCGTTGTAAGTTGGGGCGGAAACTTCGAAAATGAAAAGAATAATTATAATCGTTTTGTTGTTTTTAAGAATTTTTGCTCGTAAAACGATGGACATTTTATATGTGACGGTTTTATGTTATACTATTGCTGCTAAATTGAGAAGAGGCTTTATTGAATTTTACAAATAAGAACAAAATCGGTGAATATCTTAGCAGACTTGAAAGGTATATTAGTCAAACATTTATGAATTTGGACTCTTTCATGGCGTCTAGAACGTTCTTTAACGCCCTTAATTGTTGGCGGAATAATTTTTGAGCGACTCCGAACATTTACATTTGCGAGATTGAGTATATAAGAAATGTAAAAGATATAGTTTTCAACTTTAAAAAAATATCTTTTTAATTTTGAATTATTGATGATCGCTTTCGATCAATACAACGCCATTGTCAGTCGCCACTACTGACATCTAAACCGTTGAAGTTATCACACCCGATGGACGTGTAGAATGTGGATGTATCTGTTCTTAGTCAAGTGTAAAAGAGACAACTAGCCATGCTTGCCAAAATAAGAAGCAATTGAGGAAAGGAGTATTGTGGTGAGACTTTTCAATAGCCACCAGTTGACCAGTTTTCACCAGTTCCACCACTTTTCATCACTTTTTACCATGATGTATTATTTTATGTTTATAAAAACCATTTGCACATATCTTACATCTCGCTCTAGCATAAAGCATTTTTCTCGGTTTTCGGTGCGCTATTCCATTGCATAGACATGGTCCTGTTTCTAAGTGAAGGCTATATTTGTAGAGATACAAGGTAGTATGTTGAGTTGGTATTCGTTGTACTTCTCTAAAACTTGGCGCACTACGTAGATATGGTCGATCACTGAGTAATCTTTACGGAATCCTGCCTGCTCGATAGGTTGGTGTTCGTCTAAGGTTCTTTCAATTCCTTTTAGTATAATCTTGACAAAAATTTTATATATGTTTGACATAAGGCTAATAAGGCGATAGTTTCCGATGTCATATTTGTCTCCTTTTATTATACACTATAATGTTAGACTCTGTCCACTGCTGGGAAATAATTTCGGTGATTAAGATATCATTAAATATGTTTGTGAGGACCGGTATTAAGACTTCCTTGCTATGTTTTTGAGTATCCATAGCCTTATGTAATGTTTATTATCTTATCTAATGTTTTATCAAAAGATTTTTGACATCGCTTAATTTGGCAGCTTTAATAGGAACTCCGACTGGTATAGTAACTAAATTTAGATAGTTTAATCTCTTTCCACGTTTTGTCAAAGATTTGCTACATCGAATATCATTTCTATATGAAACTTCACCGCGAACATGGACTACAGAACGATTTACTTTTTGGAATAAAATTCTTTTGCACTTGCTTTTTTGGAAATGCCAACTTTGAGTGTTTTTGAGAAATTCTTTGCTTTTACCTTTCCAGTCATATATAGGTACTTCCGTCGCTAGTTTATGAACAATTGCATGTTCACTATTAATCTTTTCATTATCACCAGATTAATTATATTCTCTTTTTTCTTTATAATTTTTTCATTGCAGGCGAAAACTCTGTCCGAGGGTAAGAACGAGTATCTTGTCACGGGAAATATCATTTCAACATACTTGATATTTTTCGTGGTTTCTAAAAGCCATTTCATAAGCATACATATAGTAAGTAAGTTTTTATTTTGGCCTCCGCAGCCGTCTGACATTAACCTTAGTCGACTCACTCCATTCATGTCCATAGAATTCATATAGTGATACAGTGCGGAGCAAATCTCATTTGAACCTTTTGCCCCCGCTCATCTTCAGTCCAAATGTACATGAATGTTCTTGGCGGTCATGGGTGCGCGTGAATTGCCAATGACAACTGTAAAATTATATAAATACAGTTGTCTTGAGTAGTATGTTGATTGGTCAGGTATTTTAGACAGGGGCAGATTTTTCTCGCAATCAAATGAAATTATGATGAGACCAGGAAATTGTTTTCGTAACATTTTATATAGTTTTTTTACTAAATGTTGAACTATGCAACCAAAAACAAACTATAAAACAAATTTTATCTAAATAAATTTTTCTTGATAATAAGGAATTTATTTCTAAATAGATTGATTGAATAACTTGACCTAACGATTCAAATTATTTTTTTAAATTTAAAAACTACTTTGTGTGACTTAAATATAAAAATTAGCCAAATGCTGTCGCTGTCTTTTATCAAGATGGCATTATCAAGTTTACAACTTTTCTCTTGAACTCAATCATACGTCTCCCATCGTTAGGGCAGCGTTCGTAATAAACTTTTTCGTTCGACCGTTTTTTCACCGACTTATTTTGCAAATCCCTTTACCACGAAAAAAGTCTTTTCATTTTCCGGGTTAATATCTAGTCTATGACATTCACAAATGATGTGGCTCCGTATTGGTAAATGAATCTTCAAAATAGGTTAGGTAGAGCCAGAGCCCCCTACAACCTCACAAACTTTACCTCTTTATAATATTAGTTTAGATATTGTGGATTCTAAACAGTATTTTTAACATTGTTTGGAGTCATCGTGTAATTATATACTATAATATTCAAACATTTGGATTTGGACTCTTTCATGCCGTCTAGAACGTTCTTTTATTCTTGTATTGTTGTAGGAATAAGTTCTGAACGCTTCCTAACATGTACATTTTTATGGCTTTTACTTTTATTATTAGGGTATATATGGAGCTAACCTTACATTTTTCTTAAGCAATTGAATTCTCGAGATTAGTTTTTCTACGACGCAGTATCTCTATGTCTCAAACTTATTATTATTGAATTGGTTCCTTAAGACCATTGCCATTGGCTACCACTGATGTCAAAACCGTTGAACTCCTGACCGCGCAATGGATGTATCTGTTATTAGTCAAGAGTAAAAGAGACAATTAACCATGCTCATCAATATAAGAAGCAAGTTTGATCAATATCACATTTTTACAAAAAAAAAAATCAATTTACCCGTAGCATATATGCCGAGGGGATATTGAGAGGAGGCTTTATTGAAGTTTACACATGAGAACAAAATCGTCGAATATCTTAGCAGACTTGAAAGGTATATTAGTCAAACATTTATGAATTTGGACTCTTTCATGGCGTCTAGAACGTTCTTTAACGCCCTTAATTGTTGGCGGAATAATTTCTGAACGACTCCCAATATTTACATTTGCGAGATTGAGTATATAAGAAATGTAAAAGATATAGTTTTCAACTTTAAAAAAATATCTTTTTAATTATTAATTATTGAAGATCGCTTTCGATAAATACAACACCATATATCTTACGTTGAATATACCGGTCAATTTATATGTCCATTATAATTATAATAATAATAATACTTTATTTCAGATTAAACAATCCATATTAAATTAAAATTAACATTAAATTCAAATAAAATTAAAAAATAATAACAAATAAATTAAAATAAATAATTAAAATTAAATAGATTAGTAACGAATGCTTAAACTATGTTAGTACTTGTAGCGGAGTTGTGGTTGATGTTGTAGATAAGGTTGATTAAAACAGTTTCTTCCACTACTAATTTATTTCTTGTAGAAATAATAAAAATAAAGATAGGCACAGCACAGAGTAGAATGAGAAGAACGAAGTATGAAGATAAGTTTTAATGCAAGAAGGAAGTATGACTTATTACAAAGACTTAAGGTGCAAAATTGTGTAGCAAATTACAAACTAGAAGCGACGTGCGTTCAGTACAAGATCTAGGATTCGACTGGTTGGCGGAAGGCGGCCGACTGCTTAGCCGATGCGCTTACGTTTCTTTGTTCAAAGTAACGGTATACAGGGTTACAGGGTAATATGTCACGATCCTTTTAAAGGGTTATAGTTCAGGACAATAGCTATCAAATGACCCCCAAAATGCTTATGCAAAAGTGTATCGTTTTCGAGTTATTAATTTTTTAATATTTTTTTTATTTAAAGTATGTTTAAGATTCTAAAATTCAATAAAAAAAAAATCAACGTATTTTCCCTATTTTTTTTTGTATTTCTTGCTAGGGTACATCCTAGTTAATAATAACCAGTTATAAAACAAAAACAATCTTCAAGCATTTTTAAATTACAGATCCAAAACTGTACAACTTTTCGATTTTTAATTTTGATTCTTTAAGCTACTCGCAATTTTTTTGTAAAAATCACTATGGCTCTTATCGTGCGGATCATTTTAAAAACATCTGCGTTTCCTTAGCTATCCATCGGTATATAAAAAGTACAGTAACAATCATAAACTCAGGAGAAAATTAGATAACAAAGAGACCAGGTAGGAAATTCTAAGAAATGCTATTGTTAAGAAATTAAATCTGGATCAAAGACAAAAGGACCTCAATGCAAAGTAGTTAAAGATTATTTTTAATAGGGGTAATAGGTAAAAAAGGAGAGATAAACCAGAGCTGTCATTGCAATTTTGAATTTAAATCAAAAACAAAATACTTAATCTTTTTAATTACTCCATACTTTCGAAATTACACTGTTTATTATTCATAATTCGTGTTCAAAATGAGATCCCCTATTTCGTATACAAATACGCATTCTTTTTCTTAATTCACTTTTTACTACAACACTACTCAAGCTATGTCGAATAGAATTTGCAGCATTCATTATTCTTGTTTTGAGTTCTTCAATTGTTTGTACTGGTGAAACATCATAAACCAGGCTTTTCATATGCCCCCAGACATAATAGTCCATCGGAGTCAAATCTGGACTTCTCGCTGGCCATGGGATTGGTCCTCCTCTGCCAATCCATCTATTACGATAATTGCTGTCTAGCCACTGTTGTGACATATAAGACACTATTGTGACATATAAGAATCGTTTGATTTCGGAAACGGTTTTCGGTTAAAATTTATAAATTATATAAAATATACTTTTAAGACATAATTGAAATATATATCAAAAAGAAGTAATTAATCACAAAATAATGAATTTAATGACATTATATCAATACACGAATGAAACAAATCAAATTAGCTTATTACGCCATAAAAATCATTTACAGATCATATCGATATCTTACTCTGACAGATAACAATTTCCCGCCAAAAATAGTAATAATAAACAAAACAAGTCCGTGACAGTTACGAAGTGTATGCTGCCAGTGCTATTGTCCACAGATATTTGGTAACAATAAATATCTAGGAAAATATTTTATGCACTTGAATATAACATGATAAAAATGCAAGATCTATATTCGAATACCTAATATATAAATGAGAAAAACATATAAAACGAATTAAAATACTAAAACCACTTTTTCTTCGAAAAAGCCGTTAAGTTTTAAAAAGATTTTAAAAGAAATATTCATAACTTTCGATCGTTCTCATTTTCTCATTATGAATGTCTGTGAAACAGGTATTTATTCACTTCGTAGTAACAAGATTGAATATCTAAGGAACGTAAAAGATATAATTTTTTCATCCTTTTATATATAAAGGTGATGTGTTATTTACTAACTATTGCTGCTAAATTGAGAGGAGGCTTTATTGAAGTTTACATCTGAGAACAAGATGACGGGTTGTACTTTCCCTTTTCCGTTGTAACAATTTTTTTGAGTCTATGTCGCTAATCGTTGCAGGTTTATATCTGGGGACAAGATCGTTGAATATCTTAGCAGACTTGAAAGGTCATATTATTAGTCAAACATTTATGAATTTGGACTCTTTCGTGGCGTCTAGAACGTTCTTTAACGGCCTTAATTGTTGTCATAATAATTTCTGAGCGACTCCCAACATTTACATTTGCGAGATTGAGTATATAAGAAATGTAAAAGATATAGTTTTCAACTTTAAAAAAAATGTTATTATGAATTATTGAAGATCGCTTTCGATCAATACAACACCATTGTTAGTCGCCACTACTGACATCTAAACCGTTGAAGTTATCACACCCGATGGACGTGTAGAATGTGAATGTATCTGTTCTTAGTCAAGAGTAAAAGAGACAACTAGCCATGCTTGCCAAAATAAGAAGCAATTGAGGAAAGGAGTATTGTGGTGAGACTTTTCAATAGCCACTTTTCACCAGTTCCACCACTTTTCATCACTTTTCACCAGGATTGCTAGATTTTTCTCATAGTGATCGTAAACAGTTTAACTTGTGATGTTTCTTACATTAAATATACCGGCAATTTATTATGTCCATTATAAACTATAATGAAACTTGTTCACTCATGGTGAAGTGGATGGTTGGTGTATTATTTTATGGGTATTAAAACCATTTGTGCAAATTATATTTCTCATTATAGAGTTAGGGAATAGAGAGTGCACCTGTGTCTCAAAAACTATAATATCTCCTGCGTAGTTGGCTATTCTCTCTTGAGATTGACCGCCGTGGCAAAAATCGGTCTGGAGGACATTATTATTATTATTATTTCTCATTCTAGCATAAGCATTTTTTCGTTTCATCTCGCGATTCATTCTCATCTCCCTCACAAGTCTGTTGAATACCTCGATGACTATTTTGACATATAAATCGTGTAATTTTGGAAACGGTTTTCAAACGTATAAGATAAATTCCGTCACTCGACTCTGACGTACTCATATCTCCGTACGACCGCGCGCTCAAATGTCACGCTTGATTTATTCGCCATCGACCTTGAATACAATGAAACGAACGATGATTACTTAATCATCATCACCAAGTACAATAGAACGAGACGTGTGTAAAGTAACTTGAGTCACTTCACGCGGCTCAATATTGTCTAATCAATTGAAACTGTCCAGTGAATTCGATCTTTCTAGAATTCTGTTCGGTCGACGTGAGCAGCTTTTGTCGTTCGTTTATGCACAGCCGGTGTATAAGGCCTTCCCGCTCTAGCTTACGCTATTTCGTGTAGTCTACGAATTAGTTGAATTTCTCGATATATAATTGTTACGAATATGTATCATATTCGTTTTCGTCCGTTTGTTGTTTGCTGTCTGTTGTTGTTGATTTAAAAAACAAATTTATAAATTATATAAAATATACGTTTAAGACAAAAGTGAAATAGCAATTAAAAAGAAGTAATTAACAACAAAATAATGAATTTAACGACATTTTATCAATACACGAATGAAACAAATCAAATTAGATAATTAGGTGATAAAAATAATTTACTTATCATGTGTATATCTTACTCTGACAGATAACAATTTCCCGCCTAAAAGAGTAATAATATAAAAAGAAGGCGGTCACTAGATGGCGCTGTTTTCATTCCATACAAATCGCAGTTGACGACAAAGCTATCGAGTAATTAAACAGCACTCGCACTGGGACACTGACCGCGTGCGGGTTATATCGTCCTCACTCTTGTATTAAGCTTTAAGTTAAACGTTTTTGTTTTTATGTTTTGATTTTCCTATTAAGTATGTATTGACATTATAAATATAAATGGCTATTAGTTATGTTTTTTAAATTGTTTTTTAAAATAAATAACTCGAGCTCGAGCTGATCAAAGTAATGTTGTATATAAGAAATGCATATGTACTACACAAGAAAACTATGTTTTATTTAGTGATGTATATAAGCGTATATAGGGTATAGGTACTAGTGAAATGATTTGTACTACTTAAGAATAGTATATTTTAGTAGATTCGATAGTTTTTTTCAACTTCAATTTATAATCTTTTAATAAATAATATAATCTTTCAATATGTCAATCGGAACAAAAAATATTTACTATCTTTAAATATAAATAAACAAACAATTTTAAGCATTCATATGTGGTCTGAGATCCCCTGGGTACTATTTATTTTCACGTCATTCATGTGAAGCTTGTGTAAACAGCGGACGTCATTTTTATTATTTATTATCAGCTGTCATGCTGGTCACCTTTCTTGATACAGACTAATTCTCGAAATAGTAACGGCCCAATTTGGGACGTATTTCAGTCTTCAATTTGTGCTCGCTAGTACAATAATATACATGCTAAAACAAGCAGATCTTGTTTTAGCATGTATATTATTGTTATTAAATCAATTTATAATTACAAAAACCCAATAAATTGATGTGTATTAAAATAAACAAAACTACTTAATTAAATTTATTTTAAGTATTATAATATAATTTAAAAGTCGCACATTTTGTGTAAGTTGAATGTGTTTGTTTTTTTATTACATGTAAAAGTGTGGTGACTGCCGATGGTCCTTAATAAAATAAAATTAAATAATCTATGTACCTACATAGAACGTATATTATCCACGTACGCGCAGGCAATTTATACGCAGCTTTACGTTATTTTGTTTCATAAATTGTTCGCGGAATAGGTTAAGACTCGACGAGGACTCGCGACATTTAAAGTTGTACGTTTACCCTATTTTTAATATTATTTGGGGTCACCATTTAATTATAACTAATTGTTACGAGTGTATATGAGTTGATAAACATCAAACGTCAATATGTCCTAGATAATTGATAAAGAGGTAAATCCATAAAGTTTTTTGCAGATCCAGACTTTGTTATTCTGTAAAATTTATTGTTCGATTTACCTTAATTTTATAATATGTATCTCAAATTGCATAAAAATAAAACGCATTACGTTCAATCTTATCAAAATCGTAAAAACTGGTTTGGACATATTGGATTTTGAAATAAAACAGTACACATATTTGTCTTTGAAAAAAAGTCATAATCATATATTAGATTTTGATCAAAATACTGATGACGTCTCTTTGGTGTTACGGCTAACACTACTAGAGCTGTGGAATAAAAAAATGTATATATTTATATTCTATTCTTGAATTATACTAGATACTTAAATGGCTAAAATCACAATTCAGTTACAATCAGAATCACAGTCTCAAAATAATTAGTAACAAAGTTTAGTTGGTAAAAAAGATTAGTTAAACAAAATCAGTAATTTCTTCATTTTCTATATCTCCAGGATCTCAGACACTCTCATTTTCTGAATCATTGGTCATTGCGCTATTGTCGACACTAGTGAAAATATTTTTATAATAAGAAAGTCCTTCACAGGCCTGCCATTCGTCTCCATAATGTTTTATCAAAAGATTTTTGACATCGCTTAATTTGGCAGCTTTAATAGGAACTCCGACTGGTATAGTAACTAAATTTAGATAGTTTAATCTCTTTCCACGTTTTGTCAAAGATTTGCTACATCGAAAATCATTTCTATATGAAACTTCACCGCGAACATGGACTACAGAACGATTTACTTTTTGGAATAAAATTCTTTTGCACTTGCTTTTTTGGAAATGCCAACTTTGAGTGTTTTTGAGAAATTCTTTGCTTTTTCCAGTCATTTATAGGTACTTCCGTCGCTAGTTTATGAACAATTGCATGTTCACTATTAATCTTTTCATTATCACCAGATTAATTATATTCTCTTTTTTCTTTATAATTTTTTCATTGCAGGCGAAAACTCTGTCCGAGGGTAAGAACGAGTATCTTGTCACGGGAAATATCATTTCAACATACTTGATATTTTTCGTGGTTTCTAAAAGCCATTTCATAAGCATACATATAGTAAGTAAGTTTTTATTTTGGCCTCCGCAGCCGTCTGACATTAACCTTAGTCGACTCACTCCATTCATGTCCATAGAATTCGTACAGTGATACAGTGCGGAGCAAATCTCATTTGAACCTTTTGCCCCAGCTCATCTTCAGTCCAAATGTACATGAATGTTCTTGGCGGTCATGGGTGCGCGTGAATTGCCAATGACAACTGTAAAATTATATAAATACAGTTGTCTTGAGTAGTATGTTGATTGGTCAGGTATTTTAGACAGGGGCAGATTTTTCTCGCAATCAAATGAAATTATGAGGAGACCAGGAACTTCTTTTCGTAACATTTTATATCGTTTTTTTTACTAAATGTTGAACTATGCAATCAAAAACAAACTATAAAACAAATTTTATCTAAATAAAATTTTCTTGGTTATAAGGAATTTATTTCTAAATAGATTGATTGAATAACTTGACCTAACGATTTAAATTATTTTTTTAATTTAAAAACTACTTTTTGTGACTTAAATATAAAAGTTAGCCATATGCTGTCGCGGTCTTTTATCAAGATGGCATTATCAAGTTTACAACTTTTCTCTTGAACTCAATCATACGTCTCCCATCGTTAGGGCAGCGTTCGTAATAAACTTTTTCGTTCGACCGTTTTTTCACCGACTTATTTTGCAAACACCTCTACCACGAAAAAAGTCTTTTCATTTTCCGGGTTAATATCTAGCCTATGACATTCACAAATGATGTGGCTCCGTATTGGTAAATAAATCTTCAAAATCGGTTAGGGAGAGCCAGAGATTACCCCCTACAACCTCACAAACTTTACCTCTTTATAATATTAGTTTAGATATTGTGGATTCTAAACAGTATTTTTAACATTATTTGGAGTCATCGTGTAATCATGTACTATAATATTCAAACATTTGGATTTGGACTCTTTCGTGGCGTCTAGAACGTTCTTTAACTGCCTTTATTGTTAGCATAATAATTTCTGAGCGACTCCCAACATTTACATTTGCGAGATTGAGTATATAAGAAATGCAAAAGATATAGTTTTCAACTTTAAAAAAATATGTTTTTAATTATGAATTATTGAAGATCGCTTTCCATCAATACAACACCATTGTCAGTCGCCACTACTGACATCTAAACCGTTGAAGTTATCACACCCGATGGACGTGTAAAATGTCAAGGTGTCTGTTCTTAGTCAAGAGTAAAAGAGACAACTAGCCATGCTTGCCAAAATAAAAAGCAATTGAGGAAAGGAGTATTGTGGTATGGAGCTAACTATGTAACCTTATATTTCTGTTAAGCATTTGAATTCTCAAGGTTTATTTTTCTACAATGTCTATGTCTCATACATATAATTATTGAGCGAAATGGTTCCTCAAGACCATCGTCATGACCGCTGATGTCAAAACCGTTGAATTCCTAACCGCGCAATGGATGTATCTGTTTTTAGTCAAGAGTAAAAGAGACAACTAGCCATGCTCATCAAAATAAGAAGCAATTTTGGTCAATTTCACATATTTCCCAAAAAAAAAAAATCAATTTACCCGTAGCATAAATTACTTCATACGTGTATATGTGTATAACATACTCTTTGTTTCTAAAATGCTATTGATGGTAGACTTGACGTATGCGTTTTTCTTCAAACATCTCGTCCGTTAAAAATCGTACGTTATTTACCGTTGTAAGTTGGGGCGGAAACTTTGAAAATGAAAAGAATAATTATAATCGTTTTGTTGTTTTTAAGAATTTTTGCTCGTAAAACGATGGACATTTTATATGTGACGGTTTTATGTTATACTATTGCTGCTAAATTGAGAAGAGGCTTTATTGAATTTTACAAATAAGAACAAAATCGGTGAATATCTTAGCAGACTTGAAAGGTATATTAGTCAAACATTTATGAATTTGGACTCTTTCATGGCGTCTAGAACGTTCTTTAACGCCCTTAATTGTTGGCGGAATAATTTTTGAGTGACTCCCAACATTTACATTTGCGAGATTGAGTATATAAGAAATGTAAAAGATATAGTTTTCAACTTTAAAAAAATATCTTTTTAATTATGAATTATTGATGATCGCTTTCGATCAATACAACGCCATTGTCAGTCGCCACTACTGACATCTAAACCGTTAAAGTTATCACACCCGATGGACGTGTAGAATGTGGATGTATCTGTTCTTAGTCAAGTGTAAAAGAGACAACTAGCCATGCTTGCCAAAATAAGAAGCAATTGAGGAAAGGAGTATTGTGGTGAGACTTTTCAATAGCCATCAGTTGACCAGTTTTCACCAGTTGCAGTTGTTATTTTATGGTTATAAAAACCATTTGCACATATCTTACATCTCGCTCTAGCATAAAGCATTTTTCTTGGTTTTGGTGCGCTATTCCATTGCATAGACATGGTCCTGTTTCTAAGTAAAGGCTATATTTGTAGAGATACAAGGTAGTATGTTGAGTTGGTATTCGTTGTACTTCTCTAAAACTTGGCGCACTACGTAGATATGGTCGATCACTGAGTAATCTTTACGGAATCCTGCCTGCTCGATAGGTTGGTGTTCGTCTAGGGTTCTTTCAATTCCTTTTAGTATCTTGGCAAAAATTTTATATATGTTTGACATAAGGCTAATAAGGCGATAGTTTCCGATGTCATATTTATCTCCTTTCTTATACACTATAATGTTAGACACTGTCCACTGCTGGGAAATAATTTCGGTGATTAAGATATCATTAAATATGTTTGTGAGGACCGGTATTAAGACTTCCTTGCTATGTTTTAGTATCTCGTTTCCTTCAGGTCCTGGAGCTTTATCTTGCCTATGAGTATCCATAGCCTTCTCGGCTTCGGCCTGAAGGATATTGAGAATGTCTGAAGTTTCTGTCAATTCTAGGATGTCGGCTCTGCGATGTTTCCATTTCCCACTGTCGTTTTTCATTTTTACCATCCAGTCCTTTAGCTTTGTCAATTCTTTATAGACTTTTTTGACTCCTTCTGTTTTGGATATATACTTTTCTATAGTTTCAGTTCTGCTTTGATTTCTATTTTTCTGTTGTATTTTTAATTTCTTTACTAATTTTGGCAATCTGTTTCCCTCTGTCATGTGTTTGTCTTTTTCTGATTAAGTGGTTTTTATCTTCGAGTAGTTAGTTGTAGGTATTTGTTGTTAACCATTTTTTTTGTTCGGTTTTAGTACTTGCAATGAGTTGGGCCTGTGTTTTAATATTATTCTCCATCCAGTTATATTTTTCTTGTACTCCTAAGTCCTCAGTGTTGTATTTAAAATCTGTGAATGAATTTGTCCCTCAGGACGGTTGTTAGATTTTCTATCTGATGTTTTCCGAACTTTTCGCTTCCGAGGCTTTGTCTTGGTCTAGGCTTTTTTGGTTGCTTTCCAGTTAGCTCTACTCTGATCAGTCTATGATTGGCGTTGAAGTTTAATTTATTGATACCGTTGAAGTTCTTGAAGTAACTTGGTCTGTTAGTCATTATAAAATCAATTTGGTTTTTTGTTTTCCGTCAGGCGAGACCCAGGTCCACATGTTTTTTTATTTTTCTTGAACATAGTATTTAAGATGGTTAGGTTGTTTTATAGAGCGAAGTTGGTAATTTTATCTCCCTTTCTACTACTCCTATCCTAGTTTTGTTACTATACGTAAATGGTCCTAGTATTTTGTTTTCTCCTAAACGCCTTGCTCGAATTTGACCATTGTAGTCTCCCATTACTATAACATTTTTATGGGTATTCTCTTGGATCGCCTTGTTGAGATCATGGTAAAATGTATCTATTGTTTCATAATTCGATTGTTCTGTAGGCGTATATATTTGTACAATAGACCAGGGTTCTTTATATCCTTGTAGTTTCAGATTCATTATTGCTATACGCTCCGATATTCCTACAAATTCTTCTATACACTCAGTTATATGTTTTTGAATAATAAATCCAACCCCGTGGTGACCTTGGGTCTCTCCTATATGGTAGAGTAAGTAGTCTGCATGGGAAGTAATACTTTCTCCCATTCTTCTCACTTGATGTCTAAAGCATAAATTAATTCTGTGAGATTTTCTTCTTGTTTCAGGGTAAGTACATTGAGGACTGCTACATATATAGTTGATTTTTGGTGTTTGCTATTCTTTTCTGTTGGAAGGTTGTGGTCTCTTAAAAATCGTACGTTATACGTTGTAAATTGGGACGGAAACTTCGCAAATTAAAAGAATTTATGTTTTGTTGTTTTTAAGAATTTTTGATCGTCGATCGATGGATATTGTATATGTGACGGTTTTATGTTATACTATTGCTGCTAAATTGACAGGAAACTTTATTGAAATTTACAAATAAGAACAAAATCGTTGAATATCTTAACAGGCTTGAAACGTATATTAGTCAAACATTTATGAATTTGGACTCTTTCATGGCGTCTTGAATCGTTCCTGAACGTTATCGAGATGTATACTCTATCGTATAGAGGATATCGTTTCTTAGCCTCGCTTTACAATCATTTGTAAACGTAATATTGTTATTGCAGTGTCCATCCAATTGATCGGCTTTTCTCAATGATCTCTTAGTATACGAGGGTCGATGTTCTCTCAGTCCCAAATATTAGGTACTGAAAACGCATATTCGCCATTTAAATTTTTCTACTTCAAAGTTTTCTGTTGAAGTGTATTGAATTAATTTCCATTGCGGTATTTGTTGTGTTTACAAAGCACCAGTACTAAGTTGAAATTTTTTCACAAGTAACCATTGTATTTAGATTTTTTCCTTGATTGAAAAAAGGGAATACTAATCTCTCATTACAATGTTCATAAGTATACTCTCTCGCTTTCTTCTCACTATATTTATACAATTTCCAGTATAGTATAGTAATTTCCAGACGTTTCTGCTCCTGCTTCCATATAGGAGTATTATGGTGAGACTTTTCACCAGAAATTGCGACATTTCGCAAATCAATGGCAATTTTATGGCGTTAAGGATTTTTCTCAAAGTGGTCGTAAACAGTTTTTCTTGTAATATTTCTTACATTGAATATACCGGCAATTTTATATGTCCATTATAAACTATAATTACGCTTGTTCACTCATGGTGAAATGGATGGTTGGTGTATTATTTTATGGGTATTAAAAACCATTTGCGCATATTTTACATCTCGCTCTAGCGTAAAGCATTTTTCTCGTTTCTCACAAGCCCGTTGAATATCTCGATAGAATATTGTGACATATAAGAATCGTTTAATTTTGGAAACGGTTTGTAAACGTATAAGTAAACTCCGGACAATCTCGCTCTGGCTTACGGTATGTTTCGTGTAGTCTACGAATCCGTTGAATACTCGATAGATGATTGTTACAAATATGTGTGACATGGATATGAATTCTGTTTCTGAGTAAAGGCTATCTTTGGAGAGTTTTAATACGTCCACGTATGGAGCTTTTTGGTGTGTCTAGTGCGAGTAGTAGACGTTACCTGCGATTTGTATGGGATTTCCGTTATTGTCACTAGATGGCGCTGTTTTCATTTCATACCAATCGCAGTTGACGACAACGCTATCGAGTAGTTAAACAACACTCGCACTGGGACACTGATCGCGTGCGGGTTATATCGTCCTCACTCTTGTATTAACGTTGTATTCTTTACTTCTTAGCTTTAAGTTAAACGTTTTTGTGTTTATATTTTGATTTTCCTATTAAGTATGTATTGACATTATAAATATAAATGTCTACTAGTTATGTTTTTTTTACTTGTTTTTTTTATTCTGTTTTATTTTTATATTGCTCGAGCTCGAACTGATCAAAGTGATGTTGTATAAAAGAGTATGTAGTCTATAGATACTGAATGAAAGTGAAATGAATTTGTACTACTTGAGAATAGTATACTTTGATAGATTCGACCGTTTTTTTTTCAACTTTAATTTATAATCTTCAAATATGTCACTCGGAACAAAAAATATTTATCGTCTTTAAATAAACAATTTTAGGCATTCACATGTGGTATGAGATCTTTCGTGTTCTATTTATTTGCGCGTCATTCATTGTGAAGCTTATGTATACAGAGAACGGCATTTTTAATATTTATTATCAGCTGTCATGCTCGTCGTTTTGCTCGATACAGACTAATACTCGAAATAGTAATGTACCAATTTGGGACGTATTTCTGTCTTCAATGTGTGCTCTCTAGTATCTGCTTGTTTTAACACGTTTTGTTATTGTTATTAAAAAAATTTATAATAACAGAAACCCAATAAAGTGATGTGTATTAAAATAAACAATAGTATCGTTACTTAAACAAATTTATTTTTATTATTGTAATATGATCTATGTACCTACATAGAATGTATATTCGCCACGTACGCGCAGGCAATTTATACGCAGCTTTACGTTATTTTACTTCATAAACTGTTCGCGGAATAATTTCAGACTCGACGACGACTCGTGACATTTAAAGTTGTACGTTTATCCTATTTTTAATATTATTTGGGGTCACCATTTAATTATAACTAATTGTTACGAGTACGAGTATATCTGGGAACAAGATCGTTGAATATCTTAGCAGACTTGAAAGGTATATTAGTCAAACATTTATGGATTTGGACTCTTTCATGGCGTCTAGAACGTCCTTTAACGCCCTTAATTGTTGGCGGAATAATTTCTGAACGACTCCCAACATTTACATTTGCAAGATTGAGTGAAGAAATGTAAAAGATATAGTTTTCAACTTAAATAAAATGTTTTTAATTATGAATTATTTATTTAAGATCGCTTTCGATCAATACAACGCCATTGTCAGTCGCCACTACTGACATCTAAACCGTTGAAGTTATCACACGCGATGGACGTGTAGAATGTAAATGTATCTGTTCTTAGTCAAGAGTAAAAGAGACAACTAGCCATGCTTTCCAAAATAAGAATCAATTTAAGAAAGGAGTATTGTGGTGAGACTTTTCAATAGCCACTTTTCACCAGTTGTACCACTTTTTATCACTTTTTATCAGGATTGCTAGATTTCGCAAATACGATACCAATTTTTTGGCGTTAAGGATTTCTCTCATTGTGGTTGTAAACAGATTTTCTTGTAAAATTTCTTACATTGAATATACCGGCAATTTATTATATTCATTATAAACTAAAATTACACTTGTTCACTCAATGGTGAAATGGATGGTTGGTGTATTATTTTTTGGTTATAAAAACCATTTGCGCATATTTTACATCTCGCTCTAGCGTAAAGCATTTTTCTCGTTTCGTCTTGCGATTAATTCTCATCTCGCCCACAAGCCCGTTGAATATCTCGATAGACTGTTGTTACAAATAAAAATCGTTTAATTTTGGAAACGGTTTCGGTGCGCTGTTCCAATGCATAGACATGGTCCTTTTTCTAAGTAAAGGCTATATTTGTGGAGTTCTAATAAAACGACTGATTTCAAAAACAAATTTATAAATTATATAAAATATACTTTTAAGACAGAAGTGAAATATATATCAAAAAGAAGTAATTAATCATAAAATAATAAATTTAACAACATTTTATCAATATGTGTTAAATCGATACAATATCGTTATCTTACGGTGACAAATAACAATTTCCCGCCTAAAATAGTAATAATAAACAAAAGACGTCCGTGACAGTTACGAAGTGTATGCTGCCAGTGCTATTGTTCACAGATATTTGCTAACAATAGATATATAGGAAAATATTTTATGCACTTGAATATAACATGATAAAAATGCAAGATCTATATTCGAATACCTAATATATAAATGAGAAAAATATATAAAACGAATTACAATTAAAACCACTTCTTCTTCGAAAAAGCCGTTAAGTTTTAAAAAGATTTTAAAGATTTTCTCATTATGAATGTCTGTGAAACAGGTATTTATTCACTTCGTAGTAACAAGATTGAATATCTAAGGAATGTAAAAGGTATAATTTTTTCATCCTTTTATATATAAAGGTTAATTGGCTTTATTGAATTTTACAAATGAGAACAAAATCGGTGAATATCTTAGCAGACTTGAAAAGAATATTAGTCAAACATTTATGGATTTGGACTCTTTCATGTTCGAGTTGACCCAGATTTATCATTCAACCCCATCGATAGTATAATCGCTGGTATTTTTTTTCCACTACAATCAACTACAAACTATTCGGTTCAAGAATCGACTATTCATTTTAAGTATCCCCCGACAAAACCGGGGGATGAGTTTTTTCGATGTCCTCCAATTTTTTTAGAACAAACGAAAAAAATCAACTACATACGAATATCTATAAGAATTAAAAAGAAAAAAATCGATTTTCAAAAGTCGGGTGCCAAGTTCACACAGCCTTGTTGGGTGGTAAACATTTGTACTTGTGATCGATTGACCGAACATTAATAAAGTTAATAAACGGAATAAAATTTCCTTGGTAATAAGGAATTTATTTCTAAATAGATTGATTAATTGCTGTATATGAAAAAAACCGTCTAATAGAAATATCACTCAATGTATTACGACACGGTTGCGGTTCCATACTTATGTCGTATTATCTCTTTACCAATATTCGTCCAAATTATATGCAGTAAAAGGGAAAAGGCTTTTGTTTTAAACACTTGAGACGATAAGTTTACGTATTTTGATAAAAAAAATCATAATTGTTGATTATATGACCAATAAACATGACCTAACGATTCAAATTATTTTTTTAATTTAAAAACTACTTTTTGTGGCTTAAATATAAAAGTTAGCCATATGCTGTCGCTGACTTTTTTTGTCGGCATTACCAAGTTTACAACTTTCTTTAGAACTCAATCATACGTCTCCCATCGTAAAGGCAGCGTTCGTAAGAAACCTTTTCGTTCGACCATTTTTTCACCGACTTACTTTGCAAATCCCACTACTACGAAAAAGTCTTTTCATTTTCCGGGTTAATCACCCAGAGATTACCCCCTACAACCTCACAAACTTTACCTCTTTATAATATTAGTTTAGATATTGTGGATTCTAAACAGTATTTTTAACATTATTTGGAGTCATCGTGTAATTATGTACTATAATATTCAAACATTTGGATTTGGACTCTTTCATGCCGTCTAGAACGTTCTTTTATTCTTGTATTGTTGTAGGAATAAGTTCTGAACGCTTCCTAACATGTATATTTTTATGGCTTTTACTTTTATTATTAGGGTATATATGGAGCTAACCTTACATTTTTCTTAATCAATTGAATTGATCGAGATTAGTTTTTCTACGACGCAGTATCTCTATGTCTCAAACTTATTATTATTGAATTGGTTCCTCAAGACCATTGCCATTAGCTACCACTGATGTCAAAACCGTTGAACTCCTAACCGCGCAATGGATGTGTTTGTTATTAGTCAAGAGTAAAAGAGACAATTAACCATGCTCATCAATATAAGAAGCAAGTTTGATCAATTTCACATTTTTCAACAAGTAGAGTAACAAAATCGTTGAATATCTTACCAGACTTGAAAGGTATATTAGTCAAACATTTATGAATTTGGACTCTTTTATGGCGTCTAGAACGTTCTTTAACGCCCTTAATTGTTGGCGGAATAATTTTTGAGCGACTCCCAACATTTACATTTGCGAGATTGAGTATATAAGAAATGTAAAAGATATAGTTTTCAACTTTAAAAAAATATCTTTTTAATTATGAATTATTGATGATCGCTTTCGATCAATACAACGCCATTGTCAGTCGCCACTACTGACATCTAAACCGTTGAAGTTATCACACCCGATGGACGTGTAGAATGTGGATGTATCTGTTCTAAGTCAAGAGTAAAAGAGACAACTAGCCATGCTTGCCAAAATAAGAAGCAATTGAGGAAAGGAGTATTGTGGTGAGACTTTTCAATAGCCACCAGTTGACCAGTTTTCACCAGTTGCACCACTTTTCATCACTTTTTACCATGATGTATTATTTTATGGTTATAAAAACCATTTGCACATATCTTACATCTCGCTCTAGCATAAAGCATTTTTCTCGGTATTCGGTGCGCTATTCCATTGCATAGACATGGTCCTGTTTCTAAGTGAAGGCTATATTTGTAGAGATACAAGGTAGTATGTTGAGTTGGTATTCGTTGTACTTCTCTAAAACTTGGCGCACTACGTAGATATGGTCGATCACTGAGTAATCTTTACGGAATCCTGCCTGCTCGATAGGTTGGTGTTCGTCTAGGGTTCTTTCAATTCCTTTTAGTATAATCTTGGCAAAAATTTTATATATGTTTGACATAAGGCTAATAAGGCGATAGTTTCCGATGTCATATTTATCTCCTTTCTTATACACTATAATGTTAGACACTGTCCACTGCTGGGAAATAATTTCGGTGATTAAGATATCATTAAATATGTTCGTGAGGACCGGTATTAAGACTTCCTTGCTATGTTTTTGAGTATCCATAGCCTTCTTGTCTTCGGCCTGAAGGATATTGAGAATGTCTGAAGTTTCTGTCAATTCTAGGATGTCGGCTCTGCGATGTTTCCATTTCCCACTGTCGTTTTTCATTTTTACCATCCAGTCCTTTAGTTTTGTCAATTCTTTATAGCCGTTTTTGACTCCTCCTGTTTTGGATATATACTTTTCTATAGTTTCAGTTCTGCTTTGGTTTCTATTTTTCTTTGTTGTATTTTTAATTTCTTTACTAATTTTGGCAATCTGTTTCCCTCTGTCATGTGTTTGTCTTTTGCTGATTAAGTGGTTTTTATCTTCGAGTAGTTAGTTGTAGGTATTTGTCGTTAACCATTTTTTTTGTTCGGTTTTAGTACTTGCAATGAGTTGTGCCTGTGTTTTAATATTATTCTCCATCCAGTTATATTTTTCTTGTACTCCTAAGTCCTCAGTGTTGTATTTAAAATCTGTGAATGAATTTGTCCCTCAGGAGGGTTGTTAGATTTTCTATCTGATGTTTTCCGAACTTTGCGCTTCCGAGGCTTTGTCTTGGTCTAGGCTTTTTTGGTTGCTTTCCAGTTAGCTCTGCTCTGATCAGTCTATGATTGGTGTTGAAGTTTAATTTATTGATACCGTTGAAGTTCTTGAAGTAACTTGGTGTGTTAGTCATTATAAAATCAATTTGGATTTTTGTTTTCCGTCAGCGAGACCCAGGTCCACATGTTTTTTTATTTTTCTTGAACATAGTATTTAAAATGGTTAGGTTGTTTTCTAGAGCGAAGTGGGTAATTTTATCTCCCTTTCTACTCCTCGTTTTGTTACTTTACGTAAATGGTCCTAGTATTTTGTTTTCTCCTAAACGCCTTGCTCCAATTTGACCATTGTCGTCTCCCATTACTATAACATTTTTATGGGTATTCTCTTGGATCGCCTTGTTGAGATCATGGTAAAATGTATCTATTGTTTCATAATTCGATTGTTCTGTAGGCGTATATATTTGTACAATAGACCAGGGTTCTTTATATCCTTGTAGTTTCAGATTCATTATTGCTATACGCTCCGATATTCCTACAAATTCTTCTATACACTCAGTTATATGTTTTTGAATAATAAATCCAACCCCGTGGTGACCTTGGGTCTCTCCTATATGGTAGAGTAAGTAGTCTGTGAAGGAGCCCTAACGGGACTTCGGTGTAATAAGACTTGGACTGTATTATAATAATTTATTCGCGTATTCAAATTGCACGCAAGGACGATAAAGTGTCCGCCTAGTTGGCTGTCGCTCGCTGAGTGACCGGTGAATCGCGGCGCACGCGCAACGGGCCGCTAGCCCGCGCCCCGCGCCCCGCGCCTCTCTCGTCGTCGGCATATGTGAAGCGCCGACATACTCCCCGGGTTGAAGAGTGCTCTTCAATCTTGATCAGGAAGGGGGCAGATGTTCTTGAAAGCGCGACGAATTGTTCCTCTCTTCGTTTTGATTTCTGCCACCCGCGTGACTCCGTCTACGCCGGGAAAGGTCTGTGTGACCCGACCCAGGGACCAAAGCAGCGGTGGTGTTGTTTTGTCCTTGATTAGGACTAAAGACCCTGGTTTCACCTCCCCTCTGGAACTAAACCATTTGGATTTGGCCTGTAGCAAAGAAGTGTACTCATTATGGAAGCGGCTCCAGAAATGATGTCGTATGTACTGGATTCTCCTCCATCGGTCCAGTCGAGTGATGTCGGCTTCAGTCACCCGAGAGCATGGTACTGATAAGAGTGGTCGTCCAATTAGAAAATGAGAAGGAGTTAGTGCCGAAAAATCATTAGGGTCTGAAGAGAGAGGTGTTAGAGGACGCGAATTTAGAATCGCTTCTATTTGAGTGAGACACGTAGTCATCTCCTCAAATGTGAAATGGGTTAGAGAAAGTAATCTTTTTAAATGATGCTTGCATGATTTGACTGCTGCTTCTGCTAAAGAGTTGAAATGAGGACTATAAGCAGGTGTGAAAATGAAATCGATACCCTCTTGTGCTATCTCACATGCAACATTCGATGATTGAATAAATTTCTGTATTTCGTTGGATGCGCCTACGAAATTCGTGCCGTTATCAGATGTTATCGTCCGCGGTTTGCCTCGACGCGCTATGAAACGATGTAGCGCGGCCATATAAGCATCAGTGCTAAGATCAGAGACGAGCTCCAAGTGCACTGCTTTTACTGCTGAGCAAACAAAGATGCACATATAAGATTTTATAAGTTTGCAACCGCGGCCTTTACGATCGGCTATCAATACTGGCCCCGCGTAATCTACATAACAGTTGAGAAATGGAAATTCCAGATTAGTTCGAGCACTAGGTAAATGACCCATTAGAGGCTGTACATTTTGTGCTCTATTTTTGAAACATGTAAGGCATTTATTTACGATAAGTCTAGATAAGTTTCTGCCACCTAGAGGCCAATAACTTTGTCTTATATGTGACAATAATAATTGTGGGCCGGCATGTAAAAGTTTTAAATGTTGCATATGAAATAAAAGTTTAGTAAAAATATGCTTACTACAAATTACAATGGGATGTTTTATGTTAAAATCGTAGGGGGAGTTGTCAAGCCTCCCGCCCACGCGAATGAGATTATGATTGTCAATGAATGGAGTCAAAGAAAGCAATCTACTTTTGCGTGGCAATTTCTGACCAGATTTTAAAAGATTATACTCTTCAGGAAACATTTCAAGTTGACAATGATGTATAATAGTATTTATTGAATTTTGTATTTCTTTTGCAGAAAGATTGCCATGCATTTTATTTTTATGTTTTAAGTTATAAATAAATCTTTGTATATATGTAAATATTTTGTAAATTTTATTTAGGCTAGTATATTTATCTAATAAGCAATTAATGATTGATGAATGCGTGATTGCGTCTGAATGATAAACGTATGAATGATTGCGACAATTACTAATGAAATGAGTAACTACTTCCGGCAAATCGTGTTTCTCTGTGTTTGGCATTTTCGGCCACTCCTTTTTACCATGAAGTAAAAAAGAAGGACCGGACCACCACAGAGGTGTATCGTTTATTACGTCGGCACTGAGGCCACGGGAAACAAGATCCGCCGGGTTGTCCTTCGACGGTACGTAGCTCCAGGAGTGACCAGATGTGATTTCCAAAATCTCATTGACTCTGTTTTTAACAAAAGGTTTTAATTGATTAGAAGGAGTTGAAAGCCATCCTAGAACTATGGTAGAGTCACACCAAAAGCTACATCTATGAATGGGTATGGTAAGCGATTTCTGAACCTTAGTACACAGCCTTGCACCTAACAAAGCTCCGCAAAGTTCAAGCCTCGGTATGGTCATCGGTTTGACAGGCGCTATTCGGTTTCTAGAGACTAGAAGCTGTACATTTGTAGAGCCATTATCACTACTTGATCGAATATACAGACATGCCCCGTACGCCTTTTCCGATGCATCTGTGAAGACATGAATTTCGTGTTTAATAGAGTCTTGACACAAAACCCATCGTGGTATTTTTAAATTATTTAATGATATCAAAGTGTTTTCAAATGTCGACCAAAGATTTTTAAGCTCGTGTGACATCTCGTCATCCCAATCATATTTATTTATCCAAAGTCTCTGCATAATGATTTTTGCTTGAACGAAACAAGGTCCTACTAGACCCAGTGGATCAAATATTTTACTAATTACAGAAAGAACATGACGTTTAGTAATTTTAGTATTTGGCGTTATATTAATAGTATATGTAAGGGAATCTGAATCACAAACCCAATTAAGACCTAGAGTTTTAGCCTGACAAGAATTCGGATCTTGATCAAAGAAATGTAGAGTATTTTGTGATTCGATTTTACTATTAGTAACATGTCTAAGAATTTCTGGATTATTTGATCTCCATTTACGTAAATTAAATTTAGCTGATGATAGAACCGAATGTACCTTTTTTGAAATTTCGATAGTTTCGCTTATGGTATTCCCTCCACTCAAATAGTCGTCTACGTAAAAATCACGACGAATAGCGCTTTGAACACGATAGTCGTCAAGGTTATCAGCTAGACTTGTGAGACACTTTGTAGCTAAATAGGGGGCAGAGGCAGTACCATAAGTGACCGTATTTAATGTGTAGGTCTTTAGAGGTTCTGAAGAATTAAAACGAAAAATAATTTTTTGAAGAGGTCGTTGAACTGGATTTAATTCAATCGCCCTATACATCTTTTCAACGTCACCTGAAACCACGTACCTATGCTGACGAAAACGTGTTAAAATTGAAAACAGGTCGTCTTGAACTACTGGTCCGACCATCTGTATGTCGTTAAGAGACACACCCGAACTGGTAGAGGCTGATGCGTCGAATACTACGCGTAGTTTTGTCGTGGTACTAGAATCTCGAACAACTCCATGATGGGGAATAAAATATTGAAATTTAGAGATTTCAGGTACTGAAGTAGAGTGCGAGTCTAAAGTCATATGACCTAAGTTTTCATATTCTCGCATAAATTCAATATAATGCCTTTTAAAAATAGGGTCACGCCTAAATCGCCTTTCAAGGGATAAAAACCTATTTTTAGCATGAAAATAAGATTGACTCAAATTACTAGGGTCACCCTTTAAAGGTATGGTGACTACAAATCCACCATCATTGTTACGAACAGTGGTTTGCTTAAAAATTTGCTCACATGCTCTTTCTTCTAGAGAATATGAATGTTTTGAAGAAACGTTGTCAAGCTCCCAGAATTGAGTAAGGTCGGGAGTGACATTAGTGTGATGGCAAAAATGATTAAAAATAGATTTTTGTTTAGATTGGTGGGGAATACTACCTGATACTAGCCATCCGAATCTAGTTTCGTGTAATTTAGGTAAGTTTTTCCCTAAATCTATATAATTTTTACTTAATACCTCCCAGAACACTTCAGCCCCTACCAGGATATCTACGGCCGACGGAACGTTGAAGTTCGGGTCCGCTAGTTTAAGACCTGAAGGAATAGAGACGTGATTGATGTGTACGAAAGACGACGGTAACACTTTTGTAATTTCAGGCAAGATATGACACTCTATATCTACAGTATAGGCACAGCATAAAGACTCTATTAGGAGGTGACAAGACTGTGTACTAGTAGAAATACGATTATTAATACCTGTTACCCTGGTGCTAGTACCGCGTCGTAACAAACCCAGTTTCTCGAAGAATGTCTGCGTAACAAAGTTGGCCGTGCTACCGTTGTCCAGCAGTAGACGTGCAGTGTACTTTTTACCCGACGCGCCGATCACGTTCACCAGAGCTGTGGACAGTAATACATGCGCAGAAGTAGCAAGCTGCAAGCAATTGGCCGGAAGTGCAACATTTGACGTAGCAAGGTGCAAAGAAGAAAGCAACGAATTGACAGTTTTGAAGTCATTCGAATTTAAATGCAAAAGCGTATTATGTTTTATTTTACAATATTTGCAATGTGATAGTTTGCATTGCTTAGCAGAATGGCCTAACCGTAAGCAATTAAGACAAACATTATAATCATTTGCCTTTTGTATGCGACTTTCAATAGATAAACTTCGAAATGAATCACATTTGTATAAAGCATGTGCTTGGGAGCAAAGCGGACATTTATTAAAATTATTATTAGATTTTTTTGGTATTTGAGTAGTTTTATCTGGAACAAATTTATTTGAATGATTATTATTTAAAGCAACAATAATATTATTTTGAGAAAGATTAATATTTGATTCGACGGATTCCAACCAATCTGCCTTTTTGTTTAAAAAAGAACAAAATTGTGCTAGAGTGGGATCATCTTTTAAAGTATTGTTTCTATGTTCTTCCCAATCACGACTAGTTTTTAAATCTAATTTTTTAGACATTATATAAATGAGTAAAGTATCCCAATATTGAGTGGGCTGATTTAATGTTGTTAATGCCCTTACATTTTTATTGATCGTATCAACTAGATTTCTAATTGAAACACTAGACTCATTTGTTATTGACTCGACATCAAAAAGGGCCTGTATGTGGTTATTGACGAGAATGCGATTATTATTGTATCGTTCGCATAAAAGATCCCATGCAATATTGTAATGATCCCCTTTAAAATCAATATTTTTAATAATTAAAGCTGCATTACCCTGGAGTGAAGCTCGAAGGTAATGGAATTTATTGATATCATTAATGGTAGTATTGTTGTGAATTAAAGATGTAAAAGTATCGCGAAATTCTAGCCAGCATTGATAGGTCCCGTCGAAATGCGGTAAATCTATTTTAGGCAAACGAATAAAATTCCTTGAATTGGAAATATGTGCACCTGAGTCAGCATCTTTGAAGCCCGCCTCAGATCCAGTACCGTTGGACGAAGCACCGAGCAGGCTGCGCGTGAGTGCCACCAGATTGAAATACTGACGGTCGAAGTCCTCACGCTCAGTAAACGTAGACTCGGCATCCTCGGAAAGTAGTTCAATCGTATTCTGCAGGTCATCAAATTCATTATATAAATTTTCAAATTTACGAAAACGTTCCATGAGGTCAAGACGTTGTAACTCTGATAATTCGGGACTGCTTTTTATTAACATTAAATAATTATTAAATATTGTTAATTTAGACTTTATTGAACTACGTTTTTTAATAAGGGTTTTTAAATTATCAGACATCTTAAAGTTTTTATGTTGCAATGTGAAACAAAAAAAGAGTCATAAAAAATAAAATTAAACAAAGGAATCGTAATGAATGGATATAAAAAATGCAGCACCTGTTTGCGTAGACGAACGGGTTCTATTCAAAGCGATAAGACTTGACCGGTTTCAAGGTTAACACGTGTCAAGTGCGTGCGTACTTTTTGTTATGAAATAATTAAATAATGCATCAATGAAGTAATTAAGCAATATATTACTTGAATAACTAGAAGATTAATTATAGAGAAATATTTAAAAAATAAAAATTTCAGCAAAAAGAAGTTTTCAATAGGGAAAGTTGGAAATAAGTAATTGGATGGACTCACTCAAATACAGAATTATACTCCCTGACATCAGCTTCTTCAGACGACAAAGGCTGCCACGTAGATGACGGAGACGACTTCTTGTCCTTTGTCCTTGGGCGCGGTCAATGTAAACCACGCGACGTCAATGACCGTTGCGTTGCATTTGTAATGCGACGGAAGTATGCAGGTTTTTCGCTTCGAAGGACCAGAAAATGAAGGAGCCCTAACGGGACTTCGGTGTAATAAGACTTGGACTGTATTATAATAATTTATTCGCGTATTCAAATTGCACGCAAGGACGATAAAGTGTCCGCCTAGTTGGCTGTCGCTCGCTGAGTGACCGGTGAATCGCGGCGCACGCGCAACGGGCCGCTAGCCCGCGCCCCGCGCCCCGCGCCTCTCTCGTCGTCGGCATATGTGAAGCGCCGACAGTCTGCATGGGAAGTAATACTTTCTCCCATTCTTCTCACTTGATGTCTAAAGCATAAATTAATTCTGTGAGATTTTCTTCTTGTTTCAGGGTAAGTACATTGAGGACTGCTACATATATAGTTGATTTTTGGTGTTTGCTATTCTTTTCTGTTGGAAGGTTGTGGTCTCTTTTCCCCACGAAGACCAGTCGGCTTGGGGGAGTTTGTCCTCGGTTGATTTTGTTTCACATTTAAAAAAAAAACAAATTACCCAAAGCATATATGACTTCGTATGTGTATGTGTGTATAACTTACTCTTTGTGTCGAAAATACTGTCAGTGGTAGACTTGACGTATGCGTTTGTCTTCAAACATCACGTCCGTTAAAAATCGTACGTTATTTAACTTTGTAAATTGGGACGGAAACTTCGCAAATTAAAAGAATTTATGTTTTGTTGTTTTTAAGAATTTTTGATCGTCGATCGATGGACATTGTATATGTGACGGTTTTATGTTATACTATTGCTGCTAAATTGACAGGAAACTTTATTGAAATTTACAAATGAGAACAAAATCGTTGAATATCTTAACGGGCTTGAAACGTATATTAGTCAAACATTTATGAATTTGGACTCTTTCATGGCGTCTAGAACTCTGTTTTAGATTCTTAGGTAAGACGGAATCGTTCCTGAACGTTATCGAGATGTATACTCTATCGTATAGAGGATATCGTTTCTTAGCCTCGCTTTACAATCATTTGTAAACGTAATATTGTTATTGCAGTGTCCATCCAATTGATCGGCTTTTCTCAATGATCTCTTAGTATACGAGGGTCGATGTTCTCTCAGTCCGAAATATTAGGTACTGAAAACGCATATTCGCAATAACGCATTTAAATTTTTCTACTTCAAAGTTTTCTGTTGAAGTGTATTGAATTAATTTCCATTGCGGTATTTGTTGTGTTTACAAAACACCAGTACTAAGTTGAAATTTTTTCACAAGTAACCATTGTATTTACATTTTTTCCTTGATTGAAAAAAGGGAATACTAATCTCTCATTACAATGTTCATAAGTGTACTCTCTCGCTTTCTCCTCACTATATTTATACAATTTCCAGTATAGTATAGTCATTTCCAGACGTTTCTGCTCCCGCTTCCATATAGGAGTATTATGGTGAGACTTTTCACCAGAAATTGCGACATTTCACAAAAACAATGCCAATTTTATGGCGTTAAGGATTTTTCTCAAAGTGGTCGTAAACAGTTTTTCTTGTAATATTTCTTACATTGAATATACCGGCAATTTTATATGTCCATTATAAACTATAATTACACTTCTTCACTCATGGTGAACTGGTAGGTTGGTGTATTATTTTATGGGTATTAAAAACCATTTGCGCATATTTTACATCTCGCTCTAGCGTAAAGCATTTTTCTCGTTTCTCACAAGCCCGTTGAATATCTCGATAGAATATTGTGACATATAAGAATCGTTTAATTTTGGAAACGGTTTTTAAACGTATAAGTAAACTCCGGACAATCCGTTGAATACCTCGATAGATGATTGTTACAAATATGTGTGACATGGATATGAATTCTGTTTCTAAGTAAAGGCTATCTTTGGAGAGTTTTAATACGACCACGTATGGAGCTTTTTGGTGTGTCTAGTGCGAGTAGTAGACGTTACCTGCGATTTGTATGGGATTTCCGTTATTTTCACTAGATGGCGCTGTTTTCATTCCATACCAATCGCAGTTGACGACAACGCTATCGAGTAGTTAAACTACACTCGCACTGGGACACTGATCGCGTGCGGGTTATATCGTCCTCACTCTTGTATTAACGTTGTATTCTTTACTTCTTAGCTTTAGTTAAACGTTTTTGTGTTTATATTTTGATTTTCCTATTAAGTATGTATTGACATTATGAATATAAATGTCTACTAGTTATGTTTTTTTTACTTGTTTTTTTAAATAAATGTTTTTTTTTATTCTGTTTTATTTTTATATTACTCGAGCTGGAACTGATCAAAGTGATGTTGTATAAAAGAGTATGTAGTCTATAGATACTGAATGAAAGTGAAATGAATTTGTACTACTTGAGAATAGTATACTTTGATAGATTCGACCGTTTTTTTTTCAACTTTAATTTATAATCTTCAAATATGTCACTCGGAACAAAAAATATTTATCGTCTTTAAATAAATAAACAATTTTAGGCATTCACATGTGGTATGAGATCTTTCGTGTTCTATTTATTTGCGCGTCATTCATTGTGAAGCTTATGTATACAGAGAACGGCATTTTAATTTTTTATTATCAGCTGTCATGCTCGTCGTTTTGCTCGATACAGACTAATACTCGAAATAGTAATGTCCCAATTTGGGACGTATTTCTGTCTTCAATGTGTGCTCTCTAGTATCTGCTTGTTTTAACACGTTTTGTTATTGTTATTAAAACAATTTATAATAACAGAAACCCAATAAAGTGATGTGTATTAAAATAAACAATAGTATCGTTACTTAAACAAATTTATTTTTATTATTGTAATATGATCTATGTACCTACATAGAATGTATATTCGCCACGTACGCGCAGGCAATTTATACGCAGCTTTACGTTATTTTACTTCATAAACTGTTCGCGGAATAATTTCAGACTCGACGACGACTCGTGACATTTAAAGTTGTACGTTTATCCTATTTTTAATATTATTTGGGGTCACCATTTAATTATACATAATTGTTACGAGTGTATATCTGGGAACAAGATCGTTGAATATCTTAGCAGACTTGAAAGGTATATTAGTCAAACATTTATGAATTTGGACTCTTTCATGGCGCCTAGAACGTTCTTTAACGCCCTTAATTGTTGGCGGAATAATTTCTGAACGACTCCCAACATTTACATTTGCGAGATTGAGTATATAAGAAATGTAAAAGATATAGTTTTCAACTTAAATAAAATGTTTTTAATTATGAATTATTTATTTAAGATCGCTTTCGATCAATACAACGCCATTGTCAGTCGCCACTACTGACATCTAAACCGTAGAAGTTATCACACGCGATGGACGTGTAGAATGTAAATGTATCTGTTCTTAGTCAAGAGTAAAAGAGACAACTAGCCATGCTTGCCAAAATAAGAAGCAATTTAAGAAAGGAGTATTGTGGTGAGACTTTTCAATAGCCACTTTTCACCAGTTCCACCACTTTTCATCACTTTTCACCAGGATTGCTAGATTTCGCAAATACAATTACAAATCGTTTGACGTTAAGGATTTTTCTCATAATGTTCGTAAATAGTTTTTCTTGTAAAATTTCTTACATTGAATATAGCGGCAATTTATTATATCCATTATAAACTAAAATTTATCACTTGTTCACTCAATGGTGAAATGGATGGTTGGTGTATTATTTTATGGTTATAAAAACCATTTGCGCATATTTTACATCTCGCTCTAGTATAAAGCATTTTTCTCGTTTCGTCTCGCGATTAATTCTCATCTCGCCCACAAGCCCGTTGAATATCTCGATAGACTATTGTTACAAATAAAAATCGTTTAATTTCGGAAACGGTTTCGGTGCGCTGTTCCAATGCATAGACATGGTCCTGTTTCTAAGTAAAGGCTATATTTGTGGAGTTCTAATAAAACGACTGATTTCAAAAACAAATTTATAAATTATATAAAATATACTTTTAAGACAGAAGTGAAATATATATCAAAAAGAAGTAATTAATCATAAAATAATAAATTTAACAACATTTTATCAATATATGTTATATCGATACAATATCGATATCTTACTGTGACAGATAACAATTTCCCGCCTAAAATAGTAATAATAAACAAAACAAGTCCGTGACAGTTACGAAGTATATGCTGCCAGTGCTATTGTCCAGAGATATTTGCTAACAATAGATATATAGGAAAATATTTTATGCACATGAATATAACATGACAAAAATTCGAGATCTATATTCGAATACCTAATATATAAATGAGAAAAACATATAAAACGAATTAAAATATTAAAACCACTTCTTCTTCGAAAAAGCCGTTAAATTTTTAAAAAGATTTTAAAAGAAATATTCATAACTTTCGATCGTTCTCATTTTCTCATTATGAATGTCTGTGAAACAGGTATTTATTCACTTCGTAGTAACAAGATTGAATATCTAAGGAATGTAAAAGATATAATTTTTTCATCCTTTTATATATGAAGGTGATGTGTTATTTACTAACTATTGCTGCTAAATTGAGAGGAGGCTTTATTGAAGTTTACAACTGAGAACAAGATCGTTGAATATCTTAGCAGACTTGAAAGGTATATTAGTCAAACATTTATGAATTTGGACTCTTTCATGGCGTCTAGAACGTTCTTTAACGCCCTTAATTGTTGGCGGAATAATTTTTGAGCGACTCCCAACATTAACATTTGCGAGATTGAGTATATAAGAAATGTAAAAGATATAGTTTTCAACTTTAAAAATATGTTTTTAATTATTAATTGTTTATTGAAGATCGCTTTCGATCAATACAACACCATTGTCAGTCGCCACTACTGACATCAAAACCGTTGAAGTTATCACCCGCGATGGACGTGTAGAATGTGGAAGTGTCTGTTCTTAGTCAAGAGAGACAACTAGCCAAAATAAGAAGCTATTGAAGAAAGGAGTATTGTGGTATGGAGCTAACTATGTAACCTTATATTTCTGTTAAGTAATTGAATTCTCAAGGTTTATTTTTCTACAATGCAGTATCTCTATGTCTCATACTTATTATTATTGAGCGAAATGGTTCCTCAAGACCATCGTCATGAGCTACCGCTGATGTCAAAACCGTTGAATTCCTAACCGCGCAATGGATGTATCTGCTTTTAGTCAAGAGTAAAAGAGACAACTAGCCATGCTCACCAAAAAAAGAAGCAAGTTTGGTCAATTTCACATTTTTCCCAAAAAAAAAAACAATTTACCCGTAGCATAAATTACTTCATACGTGTATTTGTGTATAACATACTCTTTGTTTCTAAAATGCTGTTGATGGTAGACTTGACGTATGCGTTTTTCTTCAAACATCTCGTCCGTTAAAAATCGTACGTTATTTAACGTTGTAAATTGGGGCGGAAACTTCGAAAATTAAAAGAATAATTATAATCGTTTTGTTGTTTTTAAGAATTTTTGCTCGTTAAACGATGGACATTTTATATGTGACGGTTTTATGTTATACTATTGCTGCTAAATTGAGAAGAGGCTTTATTGAATTTTACAAATGAGAACAAAATCGGTGAATATCTTAGCAGACTTGAAAGGTATATTAGTCAAACATTTATGGATTTGGACTCTTTCATGTTCGAGTTGACCCAGATTTATCATTCAACCCCATCGATAGTATAATCGCTGGTATTTTTTTTCCACTACAATCAACTACAAACGATTCGGTTCAAGAATCAACTATTCATTTTAAGTATCCCCCGACAAAACCGGGATGAGTTTTTTTCGTTGTCCTCCAATTTTTTTTAGAACAAACGAAAAAAATCAACTACATACGAATATCTATAAGAATTAAAAAGAAAAAAATCCCAGTCCCAAATATTATGTCCTGAGAACGCATATTCGCCATTTAAACTTTTCTACTTCAACATTTTCCACTGAAGAATATTGAATTAATTCCCATTTTTTAATATATGAACTGTAGATGTGCCTTTTCAAATAAATAAATATCGTTCCTATAGAAGTGTTATAAACATTATTTCTTGTCATAATTCTTCTACTGAATATACTACTATTAATATAAACTATAATTACACTAGTTCACTCAATTGTGAAATGGATGGTTGGTGTAATATTTTATGGGTATTAAAACTGTTTGCGCAAAATATATTTCTCATTCTAGCGGAAAGCATTTTTCTCGTTTCGTCTCGCGATTAATTCTCATCTCGCCCACAAGCCCGTTGAATATCTCGATGACTATTGTGACATATAAGAATCGTTTAATTTTGGAAACGGTTTTTAAACGTATAAGTAAACTCCGGACAATCTCGCTCTAGCTGTGTAATCTACGAATCCGTTGAATACCTCGATAGATAATCATTACAAATGTGTGTGACATGGATATGAATAATGTTTCTAAGTAAAGGCTATCTTTGTAAAGTTTTAATACGACCACGTATGTATGCTTTTTGGGGCTCGTTCACCAAAAGGTTGCAACCCATCCGGTGTGTATAGTGCGAGTAGTAAACGTTAACTGCGATTTGTATGGGATTTCCATTATTCTCATCAGTTATCATTATTCTCGGGGGAGCCTCACCCCTAGAGAACTTCTCGGGGGAGCCTCACCCCTAGAGAACGCGTCCCCAGGTGGCGGATAGGAGAGGACTCGGCAGGTATGCCGGGTAGGAGGGAAATAAAATACCTTCCGTGGACCAACAGGCCGGAGAAAGACACTTCGTTACCAAACCCCTGCTGCAGGCTTACTCAAATATCTGGAGCAAAGGCTGTAGTTAGTGTTGTGCGCCTAGGTTGGGACGCACAAAAGGGATGGCGGCGGAAGAGCCTGCATAAGGCCAACGGCGGCGCCCGCATGTCTCCACGAGAAGTACGACCTTGGCGTCAGGTGGCAACCGGCCGTAAAACTTTAGCCAAAAACTTAAACTCCTTGTATGACAGCAAAACTAAAGATGAGAACGTTAAATGCTAGGGCGTCCCCCTTAAGCGACGTAGATGCGAAGAATGCTATACATGCTAGGGCGTTCCCCACAAGCGACGCTAAAGACAAGAACCAACGTTCGCATCCAAAAGTCTTTGACAAACTCAGACTCGCATCGTGGAACCTCGGCACAATGACGGGACGCAGCACAGAACTTAGCGAAATTTTAAAAGCAAGACAAATAAACGCCTGCTGCGTCCAAGAAACGAAATGGAAAGGGTCAAAATCCAGGGATATCGGAAATGGCTACCAGCTTGTATACCATGGTACTAATACCAAAAGAAACGGAGTAGGTGTCGTATTGGATGTAAACCTGAAAACGAGAATAATCAACGTGGATAGAAATAATGACAGACTCATAAGCATAAAACTAGCAATTAACTAGCACCCGCCTTTGAACTTAATCTCTGCGTATGCATCATAAGCGGGATGTTCTGAACAAGAAAAGCAAGATTTCTGGCAGGACTTTGACGAAATTATGCAAAATATTCCTTTAACAGAACATGCCCACATAGGAGGAGACCTGAATGGACATGTACGAGAAAAGAATAACCTTTATAGCGACATCCATGGAGGCTATGGATTTAGCACTAGAAATAAACAAAGAATAAGAATTCTTAATTTCGCATCCAGCACTTCCTAAAAATAATTAATACATATTTCCAAAAAAAAAACCGGAACACCTTATCATCTACAAATTCTCTGAATATAACTCACAAATAGATTATATCCTCGCCAGCAACAACATCTTTAAACTTTATAAGGACTGTAAAGTGATTCCCGGCAATAGGCTTGCCTCACAACATAGGCTTCTCGTCTCAGTCATGAAACTACCCAAACCTATAACAACACACATCGGCAGAACAGACAGTATAAAGTGGAAAGAACTGCACTCCGACAAGGGCTCACCACTAAATTGGGCCCACGCCTATATAAAAGAAGACATTGAGACCGACAAATCAGCTAACCGGATGTAGTCTGATTTCGAAAGACTATGTTTGGAAAGGGCAAAACCGATCCTGGGTATTTCACGTGGAGCACTGCGCATAAGTAAAGCAACGTCCTGGTGGAATGAAACTGCACAACACATAATAAAGTCAAAGAGAGAGGCATTTAAAGCATGGCAAAAATCGGGTTTAGAAGAAGACCACCTACTGTATAAGAATCTTAAAAAGATAGCTAAGTCTGCTGTAGCACAATCCATGGCAAAATCTAGAGAAGATTTTTATGATAGATTGGAAAAAGCCGAGGATGAGAACTCTATCTACAAAATAGCCCGACAACGCCATAGGTCTACTCTCGATATTAAATGTAACAAATAAATCAAAAATTCCCAGGGTGTTTTACTAACAGCGAACAAGGATATAAACATAAGATGGAAGGAATACTACGAACAACTAATGAACGAGGAGTTTTCGAGTCAAAAAATGCCCCATATGCCGCCTGTTGAAGGGCCTATAAAATCTATATTAGAGGAGGAGGTGAGCAAGGCCATATCAAAAATTAAAAACCATAAGACCACTGGTCCCGACCAGATACCAGCAGATCTCTGGAAGAAGCTGAAAGAATCTGCCACACCCTGGCTCACCAAGCTTTTTAACGCTATTATTAAAGATGGAAAGATCCCTGTATCTGGCGTAACAGCATTCTATCACCAATATATAAACAAAAAGGGGACATTGCGAATTGCGGAAACTACAGGGGAATAAAACTCATATCACACACACTGAAACTGTTTGAAAGAATCATCGCTACACGCATAAATGACTGTACCCGTATAACTGAGAACCAATACGGTTTCACGCCTGGCAAATCTACCATCGATGCCATTCAGTAAATTAGAGTTGTGATAGAGAAACATCGTTCAAACAAAGAAAATCTGTATCTCCTGTTCATGGACCTTGAAATGGCTACCCTGGCTGGCTGGCTCGATAGGGTACCCAGAAATCTAGTTTGGCAGGCTATGAGAGCTCAAAACATCCGGGAATATTATGTGGTACTAATACAAGATATGTACATAAACACTAAAACGCGCGTCAAAAGTCCAGCGGGTCTTGGCGAGCCCTTCCACGTAAATGTAGGAGTACATCAGGGATCTGCCTTGAGTCCATTGCTATTCAACCTGTGCATGGACTACATCACGCGAGGCATACAAAAAACCAGCACCAGAGTGTATTCTTTACGCAGATGATATAGTCCTAGTGGCGATAAATGCACAAAACCTACAGGAATCACTTAACCGGTGGGTGACACAAATAGAAAACCATGGGCTACGCATTAGTCGAAGTAAGACCGAATATTTTAAATGTGACTATGGAGGGACAGAAGAGACGGGATGTAATATTTACATAGACAACCGCGCACTACCCAAAGTAGACAACTTCAAATATCTTGGAACTGTGCTTACTATTGATGCAAATATTGATAAGGACGTGGACCAATGCATTAAAACCGCCTGGATAAAATGGAAATCGCTTTCGGGTGTTCTCTGTGATCATAGAATGCCCATTCGTGTAAAGGGAAAAGAGTACAAAAACGGTAGTACGCCCATCCATGATCTATGGGGCAAAGTGTTGGACCATCAAAAAGTCACACGAACAACAACTGCATACAAGTTAGATGAAAATGCTTAGATGGGCGGGAGGAATCACCCTGCTGGACAAAGTAAGGAATGAGTATGTCAGGGGATCGTTCAAGGTAACACCAATTGTGGAAAAATTGAAGGAATGTCGACTGCACTGGTACGGCCATATCCTGAGACGTAACGATGATCATCCTATCAAGAAAGCCTTAAATATCCCGGACCGACCGCGGGGAAGAGGGCGACCGCCCGCAAACTGGTGGTCAAACATACAAAAAGAGGCCCAGAAAGAGAATCTGAGTACACAGACAACCCAGAACAGAGCTCTCTGGCGCAGATGTACAAGGAGACCCGATCCCAGCTGAACTGTGAAGAGGGTTTGAACAAAGAAGAAGAAGATCAGCTGTCATTATCGTCGCTTAACTTGATACGGACTAATATTCGAAATAGTAACTTCCTAATTTGGTACGTATTTCAGTCTTCAATGTGTGCTCGCTAGTAACATATTTTTAATACGTATATTATTGTTATTAAAACAATGTATAATTATAGAAACCCAATAAAGTGATGTGTTTTAAAATAAACAATAGTATCTTTACTAAAACAAATTTACTTTTCTTATTATAATATAATCTACATAGAAGGGATATTCGCCACTTACGCGCAGGCAATTTATACGCAGCTTTACGTTATTTTACTTCATAAATTGTTCGCGGAGTAGTTTAAGACTCGACAAGGACTCGCGACATTTAAAGTTGTACGTTTACCCTATTTTTAATATTATTTGGGGTCACCATTTAATTATAACTAATTGTTACGAGTGTATATGAGTTGATAAACATCAAACGTCAATATGTCCTAGATAATTGATAAAGAGGTAAACCCATAAATTTGTTTGCAGATCCAGACTTTGTTATTCTGTAAAATTTAATGTTCGATTTACCTTAATTTCATAATATGTATCCCAAATTGCATAAAAATAAAACGCATTACGTTCAATCTTATCAAAATCGTAAAAACTGGTTTGGACATATTGGATTTTGAAATAAAACAGTAGACATATTTGTCTGAAAGAAAGTCATAATCGGATATATTAGAATTTGATCAAAATACTGATGACGTCACAATGGTGTTACGGCTAACACTACTAGAGCTGTGGAATAAAAAAAATGTTTATATTTATATTCTATTCTTGAATTATACTAGATACTTAAATGGCTAAAATCACAATTCAGTTACAATCAGAATCACAGTCTCAAAATATTTAGTAACAAAGTTTAGTTAGTAAAAAAGATTAGTTAAACAAAATCAGTAATTTCTTCATTTTCTATATCTCCAGGATCTCAGACACTTTCATTTTCTGAATCATTGGTCATTGCGCTATTGTCGACACTTGTGAAAATATTTTTATAATAAGAAAGTCCTTCACAAGCCTGCCATTCGTCTCCATAATGTTTTATCAAGAGATTTTTGACATCGCTTAATTTGGCAGCTTTAATAGGAACTCCGACTGGTATAGTAACTAAATTTAGATCGTTTAATCTCTTTCCACGTTTTGTCAAAGATTTGCTACATCGACTATCATTTCTATATGAAACTTCACCGCGAAAATGGACTACAGAACGATTTACTTTTTGAAATAAAATTCTTTTGCAATTGCCTATTTTGGAAATGCCAACTTTGAGTGTTTTTGAGAAATTCTTTGCTTTTTCCAGTCATATATACGTACTTCCGTCGCTAGTTTATGAACAATTGCATGTTCACTATTAATCTTTTCATTATCACCTGGATTAATTATATTCTCTTTTTTCTTTATTATGTTTTCATTGTAGGCGAAAACTCTGTCCGAGGGTAAGAACGAGTGTCTGGTCACGGGAAATATCATTTCAACATACTTGATATATTTCGTGGTTTCTAAAAGCCATTTCATAAGCATACATATAGTAAGTAAGTTTTTATTTTGGCCTCCGCAGCCGTCTGACATTAACCTTAGTCGACTCACTCCATTCATGTTCATAAAATTCGTACAGTGATACAGTGCGGAGCAAATCTCATTTGAACCTTTTGCCCCCTCATCTTCAGTCCAAATGTACATGAATGTTCTTGGTAGTCATGGGTGCGCGTGAATTTTTGTATGTTGATTGGTCAGGTATTTTAGACAGGGGCAGATTTTTCTCGCAATCAAATGAAATTATGAGGAGACCAGGAACTTCTTCTCGTAACATTTTATATCGTTTTTTTTTACTAAATGTTGAACTATGCAACCAAAATCAAACTATAAAACAAATTTTATCTAAATAAAATTTTCTTGGTTATAAGGAATTTATTTCTAAATAGATTGATTGAATAAGTTGACCTAACGATTTAAATTATTTTTTTAATTTAAAAACTACTTTTTGTGACTTAAATATAAAAGTTAGCCATATGCTGTCGCTGTCTTTTATCAAGATGGCATTATCAAGTTTACAACTTTTCTCTTGAACTCAATCATACGTCTCCCATCGTTAGGGCAGCGTTCGTAATAAACTTTTTCGTTCGACCGTTTTTTCACCGACTTATTTTGCAAACACCTCTACCACGAAAAAAGTCTTTTCATTTTCCGGGTTAATATCTAGCCTATGACATTCACAAATGATGTGGCTCCGTATTGGTAAATGAATCTTCAAAATCGGTTAGGTAGAGCCAGAGATTACCCCCTACAACCTCACAAACTTTACCTCTTTATAATATTAGTTTAGATATTGTGGATTCTAAACAGTATTTTTAACATTATTTGGAGTCATCGTGTCGTGTCAAGTTTGATCAATTTCACATTTTTCCAAAAAAAAAAAACAATTTACCCGTAGCATATATGCCGAGGGGAGATTGAGAGGAGGCTTTATTGAAGTTTACACATGAGAACAAAATCGTTGAATATCTTACCAGACTTGAAAGGTATATTAGTCAAACATTTATGAATTTGGACTCTTTCATGGCTTCTAGAACGTTCTTTAACGCCCTTAATTGTTGGCGGAATAATTTTTGAGCGACTCCCAACATTTACATTTGCGAGATTGAGTATATAAGAAATGTAAAAGATATAGTTTTCAACTTTAAAAAAATATGTTTTTAATTATGAATTATTGAAGTTCGCTTTCGATCAATACAACACCATTGACAGTCGCTACTACTGACATCAAAACCGTTGAAGTTATCACACCCGATGGACGTGTAAAATGTGGAAATGTCTGTTCTTAGTCAAGAGAGACAACTAGCAATGTTTGCCAAAATAAAAAGCTATTGAAAAAAGGAGTATTAGGGTATGGAGCTAACTATGTAATCTTATATTTCTGTTAAGCAATTGAATTCTCAAGGTTTATTTTTCTACAATGCAGTATTTCTATGTCTCATACTTATTATTATTGAGCGAAATGGTTCTTCAAGACCATTGTCATGAGCTACCGCTGATGTCAAAACCGTTGAATTCCTTACCGCGCAACGGATGTATCTGTTATTAGTCAAGAGTAAAAGAGACAACTAGCCATGCTCACCAAAATAAGAAGCAAGTTTGGTCAATTTCACATTTTTCCCAAAAAAATAATCAATTTACCCGAAGCATATATGACTTCATATGTGTATATGTGTATAACTGCCTCTTTGTTTCTAAAATGCTGTTGATGGTAGACTTGACATTGTATGCGTTTTTTTCAAACATCTCGTCCGTTGAAAATCGTACGTTATTTAACGTTGTAAATTGGGGCGGAAACTTCGAAAATTAAAAGAATAATAGTAATCGTTTTGTTGTTTTTAAGAATTTTTGCTCGTTAAACGATGGACATTTTATATGTGACGGTTTTATGTTATACTATTGCTGCTAAATTGAGAAGAGGCTTTATTGAATTTTACAAATGAGAACAAAATCGGGTGAATATCTTAGCAGACTTGAAAGGTATATTAGTCAAACATTTATGGATTTGGACTCTTTCATGTTCGAGTTGACCCAGATTTATCTTTCAACCCCATCGATAGTATAATCGCTGGTATTTTTTTTCCACTACAATCAACTACAAACGATTCGGTTCAAGAATCAACTATTCATTTTAAGTATCCCCCGATATAACCGGGGCATGAGTTATTTTCGATATCCTCCAATTTTTTTTAGAACAAACAAAAAAAATCAACTACATACGAATATCTATAAGAATTAAAAAGAAAAAAATCGATTTTCAAAAGTCAGGTGCCAAGTTCACACAGCCTCGTTGGGTGGTAAACATTTGTACTTGTGGTCAATTGATCGAACATTAATAAAGTTATCTCGCGAGTTTGATATTTTAAATTATCTCTTGAACAATGCAACCAAAAACAAACTGTATAAAACAAATTTTATCGAAATAAAATTTCCTTGGTAATAAGGAATTTATTTCTAAATAGATTGATTGATTGCTGCATATGAAAAAAACCGTCTAATAGAAATATCACTCAATGTATTACGACACGGTCGCGGTTCCATACGTATGTCGTATTATCTCTTTACCAATATTCGTCCAAATTATATGCAGTAAAAGGGAAAAGGCTTTTGTTTTAAACACTTGAGACAATAAGTTTACGTTATTTGATAAAAAATCATAATTGTTGATTATATGACCAATAAACATGACCTAACGATTCAAATTATTTTTTTAACTTAAAAACTACTTTTTGTGGCTTAAATATAAAAGTTAGCCATATGCTGTCGCTGACTTTTTTTGTCGGCATTACCAAGTTTACAACTTTTCTTTAGAACTCAATCATACGTCTCCCATCGTAAAGGCAGCGTTCGTAAGAAACCTTTTCGTTCGACCATTTTTTCACCGACTTACTTTGCAAATCCCACTACTACGAAAAAGTCTTTTCATTTTCCGGGTTAATCACCCAGAGATTACCCCCTATAACCTCACAAACTTTACCTCTTTATAATATTAGTTTAGATATTGTGGATTCTAAACAGTATTTTTAACATTATTTGGAGTCATCGTGTAATTATGTACTATAATATTCAAATTTTTGGATTTGGACTCTTTCATGCCGTCTAGAACGTTCTTTTATTCTTGTATTGTTGTAGGAATAAGTTCTGAACGCTTCCTAACATGTACATTTTTATGGCTTTTACTTTTATTATTAGGGTATATATGGAGCTAACCTTACATTTTTCTTAAGCAATTGAATTCTCGAGATTAGTTTTTCTACGACGCAGTATCTCTAAGTCTCAAACTTATTATTATTGAATTGGTTCCTTAAGACCATTTCCATTAGCTGCAACTGATGTCAAAACCGTTGAACTCCTAACCGCGCAATGGATGTATCTGTTATTAGTCAAGAGTAAAAGGGACAATTAACCATGCTCATCAATATAAGAAGCAAGTTTGATCAATTTCACATTTTTCCAAAAAAAAAAAAAATCAATTTACCCGTAACATATATGCCGAGATGAGATTGAGAGGAGGCTTTATTGAAGTTTACACATGAGAACAAAATCGTTGAATATCTTAGCAGACTTGAAAGGTATATTAGTCAGACATTTATGAATTTGGACTCTTTCATGGCGTCATCTTCTTCTTTAACGCCCTTAATTGTTGGCGGAATAATTTCTGAACGACTCCCAACATTTACATTTGCGAGATTGAGTGTACAAGAAATGTAAAAGATATAGTTTTCAACTTAAAAAAAAAATTAATAATTATGAATTCTTGAAGATCGTTTTCGATCAATACAACGCCATTGTCAGTCGCCACTACTGACATCAAAACCGTTGAAGTTATCACACGCGATGGACGTGTAGAATGTGGATGTATCTGTTCTTAGTCAAGAGTAAAAGAGACAACTAGCCATGCTTGCAAAAATAAGAAGCAATTGAGGAAAGGAGTATTGTGGTGAGACTTTTCAATAGCCACCAGTTGACCACTTTTCACCAGTTGTACCACTTTTCATCACTTTTTACCAGGATTGCTAGATTTCGCAAATACGATACCAATTTTTTGGCGTTAAGGATTTCTCTCATTGTGGTTGTAAACAGTTTTTCTTGTAAAATTTCTTACATCGAATATACCGGCAATTTATTATATCCATTATAAACTAAAATTACACTTGTTCACTCAAAGGTGAAATGGATGGTTGGTGTATTATTTTATTGTTATAAAAACCATTTGCGCATATTTTACATCTCGCTCTAGCGTAAAGCATTTTTCTCGTTTCGTCTCGCGATTAATTCTCATCTCGCCCACAAGCCCGTTGAATATCTCGATAGACTATTGTTACAAATAAAAATCTTTTAATTTTGTAAACGGTTTTCGGTGCGCTGTTCCAGTGCATAGACATGGTCCTGTTTCTAAGTAAAGGCTATATTTGTGGAGTTCTAATAAAACGATTGATTTCAAAAACAAACAAAACATACAAATTTATAAATTATATGAAATATACTTTTAAGACAGAAATTAAATAGCAATTAAAAAGAAGTAATTAATCACAAAATAACGAATTTAACTACATTTTATCAATACACGAAAGAAAAAAATCAAATTGGCTACGCGATATGACTTTCGGTCGATCATATTTTCTCATTACGAGACCCATTATTATCTCATCCACATTTATCCAAGGAGAACTCATCGGTTCCGGCTGAATAGTCTTGTACCAAATATGAAAGTTCATATTGGACCTTTCATTGAAATAAGTTTTCCATAATTCCAAACAACGATTCTTAGAAAAAATAAATAAACACTCGCTATAGAATGGTTTTGTTTTTACTATTAAGCCAGTTGTACGTGCATGTTTTTTGCAAGCTCATCTATCAAATCGTTCTCCCTTATGCCACTATGAGATGGGATCCATTGCAGAAATAGACATTTAGGTGGGCGTTTAGTTCCAAAATTAACTTTATTATTTCATAAGCTACGGGGGTACCTCGAATTTTCAAGGTATAAGTAAGATAGCATTAAATCAGATAAATTATTTAATAAAGTAGCAATTGAATTGAGCTTATATGATTTATTTTTTAAATAAAATTTATGGCCCAAATATTCCCTACGAAGAAATAGAGGTTGTAATGAAAGCTCACTTTCCATTACATGGATAGAAGTACTTTTGATAAAACCACCTATAATACGTATAGTCTGATTTTGAGTCCAGTCAAGTTTTTTAATATTTGACTGAGAACTGTCTCCATAAAGAAAGCTCGTGAAATCTGAGCGACTACGGACCATTGAAATATATATCCTACGTAGGTGCTTGGGATGAATTCCCCAACCTGAACCAACCAAAACTTTACATGTAGTTAAAAACCTAATGCATTTACCTTTAATCTCGCTAACATGTTTAACCCATCTAAGAGACCGATCTAGCCATATCACTAAATATTTAACGTGTTCCACTGCGTCAAACATTATAGTATTTACTTCAAGTTCAACTACACCTCTTTTTTTTACGCTGGAAAAACGCATTACGCGTTTCCCCCACGGGAACAGTGGGGGGGTATGTGGGGCTTGCCGATGTCCGAGGCGCCGAGTGCGCCCCGAACAACGGAATACCCACTAAAAAACCAGCGGTACCCTTTCCGTCATAACGAGGAGCGCCACGGGATCGCTTGCGCATGCTACCGTGACGCTCTGACGGGTGGCCTGCGTATGCAGGCCTCCATTCTCTATGGGGATTACCAGGGTACTGAGAACCCCCTAGTCCTAGCGACGCCTATTGCGGCGGTAGATATAGAAGGTGCGCATAGCGCCTCATTCTTCTCCCCAGTCTTCTTCGGCGGAGCAGGTTTGCAGCGGCGTCCTCTTCCCGCTCCCGCTCCGCGGCCTCCTTCTGCGACATTACATTTTCACAGAAGGAGACCATTTCCGACCAACACTCATCGCTTCCGAGCATCGCGTTGATGATGCTCGGCAAGGAGAGGTCTTCGACAACTACAACTACACCTCTAAATGGACGTCTTTTAAATATACAAACCTTATTTTTGGTTGAGGACAGATTCAAACCGGAACCAGACTAAGAACAAGATCGTTGAATATCTTAACAGACTTGATAGGTATATTAGTCAAACATTTATGAATTTCGACTCTTTCATGGCGTCTAGAACTCTGTTTTAGATTCTTAGGTAAGACGGAATCCTTCCTGAACGTTATCGAGATGTATACTCTATAGTATAGACGATATCGTTTCTTAGCCTCGCTTTACAATCATTTGTAAACGTAATATTGTTATTACAGTGTCCATCCAATTGATCGGCTTTCCTCTTCCAATCATCCAAATGATCTCTTAGTATATGAGGGTCGATGTTCTCTCAGTCCCAAATATTATGTCCTGAGAACGCATATTCGCCATTTAAACTTTTCTACTTCAACGTTTTCCACTGAAGTATATTGAATTAATTTCCATTTTTTAATATATGAACTGTAGATGTGCCTTTTCAAATAAATAAATATCGTTCCTATAGAAGTGTAAATAATGTTTATTATTTCTTGTAATAATTCTTCTACTGAATATACTACTATTAATATTAACTATAATTACACTAGTTCACTCAATTGTGAAATGGATGGTTGGTGTAATATTTTATGGGTATTAAAACTGTTTGCGCAAATTATATTTCTTTTTTTTTTTTTTTTTGAAAAAAAATATTTCTTATTCTAGCGGAAAGCATTTTTCTCGTTTCGTCTCGCGATACATTCTCATCTCACTCACAAGCCCGTTGAATATCTCGATGACTATTGTGACATATAAGAATCGTTTAATTTTGGAAACGGTTTTTAAACGTATAAGTAAACTCCGGACAATCTCGCTCTGGCTTACGGTATGTTTCGTGTAGTCTACGAATCCGTTGAATACCTCGATAGATGATTGTTACAAATATGTGTGACATGGATATGAATTCTGTTTCTAAGTAAAGGCTATCTTTGGAGAGTTTTAATACGACCACGTATGGAGCTTTTTGGTGTGTCTAGTGCGAGTAGTAGACGTTACCTGCGATTTGTGTGGGATTTCCGTCATTGTCACTAGATGGCGCTGTTTTCATTCCATACCAATCGCAGTTGACGACAACGCTATCCAGTAGTTAAACAACACTCGCACTGGGACACTGATCGCGTGCGGGTTATATCGTCCTCACTCTTGTAATAATATTGTATTCTATAGTTCCATAGTTCTAGAATCTATTTTAAGTTAAACGTTTTTGTGTTTAAATTTTGATTTCCCTATTAAGTATGTATTGACATTATAAATATATATAATATAATAGATATGTTTTTTTTAAATAAATGTTTTTATTTTTTTTTATTTTTATATTACTCGAGCTCGAGCTGATCAAAGTAATGTTGTATATAAGAAATGAATATGTACTACATAAGAATACTATATTTTAGTTGATTAGATCGTTTTTTTTCAACTTCAATTTATAATTTTTGGATGTGACAAAAAATATTTACAGCCTTTACATATAAATATTTTTGGGCATTCACGTGTAGTAAGTATGAGATCTCTCGTGTACTATTTATTTTTGCGTCATTCACGGTGAAGCTGGTGTAAATAGAGGACGGCATTTTTATTATTTATTGTCAGTTTTTAATTTTGTTATTTTTTTTTTTTTTAAATGTATAGGCTAGCGCTTGACTGTTATCACCTGATGGAAAGTGAGATACAGTCTAAGATAGAGCGCGCTTGCCTAGAAGATGCCTATTCACTCTAGACTTACAGGTACCCACATTGTAGGTGGTGGGGAAAACGGAGGTCGGGAGGGCATTCCAGACCTTGGCGGTGCGTATCAGAAACGAGGAAGCAAATCGTTTCGTATGTGTCTTAAATACTTCAACTACGTACGGATGCAGATCTTTTCGATGCCTCGCAGTTCTATTGTAAAAAGGTGACGGGGGAACCAAATTAAATAGTTCCTGAGCACACTCTCCGAAATATATCTTGTAGAATAGCGACAGACATGCAACCTTACGACGATGTTCTAAGATCTGGAGTTTTGTGACCAGTGTCTGGTCGCCAATGAGCTTTCTATCACGACGATCCACTAAATCCAAAGCTTCTAGCTGGTACTTAGCAGAGCCGTCCCATAAATGGCTGCAGTACTGAATGCACGATCTGACTTGGGCTGGATATAGAGTCAGAAGCTGTTCCGGTGTGAAGTAATGCTTGACCTTATTGAGGATGCCAAGTTTTTTGCCAGCAGTTTTATCTTTGGATTCAATGTATTGTCCAAAGTTGAGTTTGGATGTTAATGTAACTCCTAGAAGCTCTATACTGTCGGTGATGGGTACAGATACACCTCGGAAAGTCGGAGTCAGGTGGAATGGACTCCTCTTGGCGGTGAACAAACAGGCTTGAGTCTTGGTAGGATTAAATTTGACTTGGTTATCATCGCCCCAATTCGATACCTCTTCCAATGTCAAATTTATGTGTTCTACCAAGGCCTCCCTGTGCTCACGAGTTTCTGCTGCTTTAGCTCGGGGACCGGATTTGTATCTCTTCGTTACAGTGCTGTCGTCTGCGTACCCAAAGATACCGGGTTTCAGCAGATCGTTTATATGCAGCAACTTCGTTGCTTTGCTTGATACGGACTAATATTCGAAATAGTAACCTCCTAATTTGGTACGTATTTCAGTATTCAATTTGTGCTAGTAACATATTTTCTTGTTTTAATACACATATGAGTGCTATTAAAACAACGTATAATTAAAGAAACCCAATAAAGTTATGTGTATTAAAATAAACAATAGTATCGTTACTAAAACAAATTTACTTTTCTTATTATAACATAATCTACATAGAAGGGATATTCGCTACTTACGCGCAGTTAATTTATACGCAGCTTTACGTTATTTTACTTCATAAATTGTTCGCGGAATAGTTTAAGACTCGACGAGGACTCGCGACATTTAAAGTTGTACGTTTACCCTATTTTTAATATTATTTGGGGTCATCATTTAATTATAACTAATTGTTACGAGTGTATATGAGTTGATAAACATCAAACGTCAATATGTCCTAGATAATTGATAAAGAGGTAAACCCATAAATTTGTTTGCGGATCCAGACTTTGTTATTTTGTAAATTTTAATGTTCTATTTACCTTAATTTTATTATATGTATCCCAAATTGCATAAAAATATAACGCATTACGTTCAATCTTATCAAAATCGTAAAAACTGGCTTGGACATATTGGATTTTGAAATAAGACAGTACACATATTTGTCTTTGAAAAAAAGTCATAATCGGATATATTAGAATTTGGTCAAAATACTGATGACGTCACAACGGTGTTACGGCTAACACTACTAGAGCTGTGGAATTAAAAAATGTATATATTTATATTCTATTCTTGAATTATACTAGATACTTAAATGGCTAAAATCACAATTCAGTTACAATCAGAATCACAGTCTCAAAATAATTAGTAACAAAGTTTAGTTAGTAAAAAAGATTAGTTAAACTAAATCAGTAATTTCTTAATTTTCTATATCTCCAGGATCTAAGTCATTGGTCATTGCGCTATTGTGCCATTCGTCTCCATAATGTTTTATCAAAAGATTTTTGACATCGCTTAATTTGGCAGCTTTAATAGGAACTCCGACTGGTATAGTAACTAAATTTAGATAGTTTAATCTCTTTCCACGTTTTGTCAAAGATTTGCTACATCGAATATCATTTCTATATGAAACTTCACCGCGAACATGGACTACAGAACGATTTACTTTTTGGAATAAAATTCTTTTGCACTTGCTTTTTTGGAAATGCCAACTTTGAGTGTTTTTGAGAAATTCTTTGCTTTTTCCAGTCATATATAGGTACTTCCGTCGCTAGTTTATGAACAATTGCATGTTCACTATTAATCTTTTCATTATCACCAGATTAATTATATTCTCTTTTTTCTTTATAATTTTTTCATTGCAGGCGAAAACTCTGTCCGAGGGTAAGAACGAGTATCTTGTCACGGGAAATATCATTTCAACATACTTGATATTTTTCGTGGTTTCTAAAAGCCATTTCATAAGCATACATATAGTAATAGAGTTTTTATTTTGGCCTCCGCAGCCGTCTGACATTAACCTTAGTCGACTCACTCCATTCATGTCCATAGAATTCATATAGTGATACAGTGCGGAGCAAATCTCATTTGAACCTTTTGCTCCCGCTCATCTTCAGTCCAAATGTACATGAATGTTCTTGGTAGTCATGGGTGCGCGTGAATTTTTGTATGTTGATTGGTCAGGTATTTTAGACAGGGGCAGATTTTTCTCGCAATCAAATGAAATTATGAGGAGACCAGGAACTTCTTCTCGTAACATTTTATATCGTTTTTTTTACTAAATGTTGAACTATGCAACCAAAAACAAACTATAAAACAAATTTTATCTAAATAAAAATTTCTTGGTTATAAGGAATTTATTTCTAAAGAGATTGATTGAATAACTTGACCTAACGATTTATTTTTTTAATTTAAAAACTACTTTTTGTGACTTAAATATAAAAGTTAGCCATATGCTGTCGCTGTCTTTTATTAAGATGGCATTATCAAGTTTACAACTTTTCTCTTGAACTCAATCATACGTCTCCCATCGTTAGGGCAGCATTCGTAATAAACTTTTTCGTTCGACCGTTTTTTCACCGACTTATTTTGCAAACACCTCTACCACGAAAAGAGTCTTTTCATTTTCCGGGTTAATATCTAGCCTATGACATTCACAAATGATGTGGCTCCGTATTGGTAAATGAATCTTCAAAATCGGTTATGTAGAGCCAGAGATTACCCCCTACAACCTCACAAACTTTACCTCTTTATAATATTAGTTTAGATATTGTGGATTCTAAACAGTATTTTTAACATTATTTGGAGTCATCGTGTAATTATGTACTATAATATTCAAACATTTCTTTCTTTAACGTCCTTAATTGTTGGCGGAATAATTTTTGAGCGACTCCCAACATTTACATTTGCGAGATTGAGTATATAAGAAATGTAAAAGATATAGTTTTTAACTTTAAAAAAATATCTTTTTAATTATGAATTATTGATGATCGCTTTCGATCAATACAACGCCATTGTCAGTCGCCACTACTGACATCTAAACCGTTGAAGTTATCACACCCGATGGACGTGTAGAATGTGGATGTATCTGTTCTTAGTCAAGTGTAAAAGAGACAACTAGCCATGCTTGCCAAAATAAGAAGCAATTGAGGAAAGGAGTATCGTGGTGAGACTTTTCAATAGCCACCAGTTGACCAGTTTTCACCAGTTCCACCACTTTTCATCACTTTTTACCATGATGTATTATTTTATGGTTATAAAAACCATTTGCACATATCTTACATCTCGCTCTAGCATAAAGCATTTTTCTCGGTATTCGGTGCGCTATTCCATTGCATAGACATGGTCCTGTTTCTATGTAAAGGCTATATTTGTAGAGATACAAGGTAGTATGTTGAGTTGGTATTCATTGTACTTCTATAAAACTTGGCGCACTACGTAGATATGGTCGATCACTGAGTAATCTTTACGGAATCCTGCCTGCTCGATAGGTTGGTGTTCGTCTAGGGTTCTTTCAATTCCTTTTAGTATAATCTTGGCAAAAATTTTATATATGTTTGACATAAGGCTAATAAGGCGATAGTTTCCGATGTCATATTTATCTCCTTTCTTATACACTATAATGTTAGACACTGTCCACTGCTGGGAAATAATTTCGGTGATTAAGATATCATTAAATATGTTCGTGAGGACCGGTATTAAGACTTCCTTGCTATGTTTTAGTATCTCGTTTCCTTCAGGTCCTGGAGCTTTATCTTGCCTATGAGTATCCATAGCCTTCTCGGCTTCGGCCTGAAGGATATCGAGAATGTCTGAAGTTTCTGTCAATTCTAGGATGTCGGCTCTGCGATGTTTCCATTTCCCACTGTCGTTTTTCATTTTTACCATCCATTCCTTTAGTTTTGTCAATTCTTTATAGCCTTTTTTGACTCCTCCTGTTTTGGATATATACTTTTCTATAGTTTCAGTTCTGCTTTGGTTTCTATTTTTCTTTGTTGTATTTTTAATTTCTTTACTAATTTTGGCAATCTGTTTCCCTCTGTCATGTGTTTGTCTTTTGCTGATTAAGCGGTTTTTATCTTCGAGTAGTTAGTTGTAGGTATTTGTTGTTAACCATTTTTTTTGTTCGGTTTTAGTACTTGCAATGAGTTGTGCCTGTGTTTTAATATTATTCTCCATCCAGTTATATTTTTCTTGTACTCCTAAGTCCTCAGTGTTGTATTTAAAATCTGTGAATGAATTTGTCCCTCAGGACGGTTGTTAGATTTTCTATCTGATGTTTTCCGAACTTTGCGCTTCCGAGGCTTTGTCTTGGTCTAGGCTTTTTTGGTTGCTTTCCAGTTAGCTCTGCTCTGATCAGTCTATGATTGGTGTTGAAGTTTAATTTATTGATACCGTTGAAGTTATTGAAGTAACTTGGTCTGTTAGTCATTATAAAATCAATTTGGTTTTTTGTTTTCCGTCAGGCGAGACCCAGGTCCACATGTTTTTTTATTTTTCTTGAACATAGTATTTAAGATGGTTAGGTTGTTTTCTAGAGCGAAGTTGGTAATTTTATCTCCCTTTCTACTCCTAGTTTTGTTACTATACGTAAATGGTCCTAGTATTTTGTTTTCTCCTAAACGCCTTGCTCCAATTTGACCATTGTAGTCTCCCATTACTATAACATTTTTATGGGTATTCTCTTGGATCGCCTTGTTGAGATCATGGTAAAATGTATCTATTGTTTCTGAATTCGATTGTTCTGTAGGCGTATATATTTGTACAATAGACCAGGGTTCTTTATATCCTTGTAGTTTCAGATTCATTATTGCTATACGCTCCGATATTCCTACAAATTCTTCTATACACTCAGTTATATGTTTTTTAATAATAAATCCAACCCCGTGGTGACCTTGGGTCTCTCCTATATGGTAGAGTAAGTAGTCTGCATGGGAAGTAATACTTTCTCCCATTCTTCTCACTTGATGTCTAAAGCATAAATTAATTCTGTGAGATTTTCTTCTTGTTTCAGGGTAAGTACATTGAGGACTGCTACATATATAGTTGATTTTTGGTGTTTGCTATTCTTTTCTGTTGGAAGGTTGTGGTCTCTTTTCCCCACGAAGACCAGTCGGCTTGGGGGAGTTTGTCCTCGGTTGATTTTGTTTCACATTTAAAAAAAAAAAAACAAATTACCCAAAGCATATATAACTTCGTATGTGTATGTGTGTATAACTTACTCTTTGTGTCGAAAATACTGTCAGTGGTAGACTTGACGTATGCGTTTGTCTTCAAACATCACGTCCGTTAAAAATCGTACGTTATTTAACGTTGTAAATTGGGACGGAAACTTCGCAAATTAAAAGAATTTATGTTTTGTTGTTTTTAAGAATTTTTGATCGTCGATCGATGGACATTGTATATGTGACGGTTTTATGTTATACTATTGCTGCTAAATTGACAGGAAACTTTATTGAAATTTACAAATAAGAACAAAATCGTTGAATATATTACAGGCTTGAAACGTATATTAGTCAAACATTTATGAATTTGGACTCTTTCATGGCGTCTAGAACTCTGTTTTAGATTCTTAGGTAAGACGGAATCGTTCCTGAACGTTATCGAGATGTATACTCTATAGTATAGACGATATCGTTTCTTAGCCTCGCTTTACAATCATTTGTAAACGTAATATTATTATTGCAGTGTCCATCCAATTGATCGGCTTTTCTCAATGATCTCTTAGTATACGAGGGTCGATGTTCTCTCAGTCCCAAATATTAGGTACTGAAAACGCATATTCGCAATAACGCATTTAAATTTTTCTACTTCAAAGTTTTCTGTTGAAGTATATTGAATTAATTTCCATTGCGGTATTTGTTGTGTTTACAAAGCACCAGTACTAAGTTGAAATTTTTTCACAAGTAACCATTGTATTTACATTTTTTCCTTGATTGAAAAAAGGGAATACTAATCTCTCATTACAATGTTCATAAGTATACTCTCTCGCTTTCTCCTCACTATATTTATACAATTTCCAGTATAGTATAGTCATTTCCAGACTTTTCTGCTCCTGCTTCCATATAGGAGTATTATGGTGAGACTTTTCACCAGAAATTGCGACATTTCGCAAAAACAATGCCAATTTTATGGCGTTAAGGATTTTTCTCAAAGTGGTCGTAAACAGTTTTTCTTGTAATATTTCTTACATTGAATATACCGGCAATTTTATATGTCCATTATAAACTATAATTACGCTTGTTCACTCATGGTGAAATGGATGGTTGGTGTATTATTTTATGGGTATTAAAAACCATTTGCGCATATTTTACATCTCGCTCTAGCGTAAAGCATTTTTCTCGTTTCTCACAAACCCGTTGAATATCTCGATAGAATATTGTGACATATAAGAATCGTTTAATTTTGGAAACGGTTTGTAAACGTATAAGTAAACTCCGGACAATCTCGCTCTGGCTTACGGTATATTTCGTGTAGTCTACGAATCCGTTGAATACGTCGATAGATGATTGTTACGAATATGTGTGACATGGATGTGAATTCTGTTTCTAAGTAAAGGCTATCTTTGGAAAGTTTTAATACGTCCACGTATGGAGCTTTTTGGTGTGTGTAATGCGAGTAGTAGACGTTACCTGCGATTTGTATGGGATTTCCGTTATTGCCACTAGATGGCGCTTTTTTCATTCCATACCAATCGCAGTTGACGACAACGCTATTGAGTAGTTAAACTACACTCGCACTGGGACACTGATCGCGTGCGGGTTATATCGTCCTCACTCTTGTATTAATGTTGTATTCTTTACTTCTTAGCTTTAAGTTAAACGTTTTTGTGTTTATATTTTGATTTTCCTATTAAGTATGTATTGACATTATAAATATAAATGTCTACTAGTTATGTTTTTTTTACTTGTTTTTTTAAATAAATGTTTTTTTTATTCTGTTTTATTTTTATATTGCTCGAGCTCGAACTGATCAAAGTGATGTTGTATAAAAGAGTATGTAGTCTATAGATACTGAATGAAAGTGAAATGAATTTGTACTACTTGAGAATAGTATACTTTGATAGATTCGACCGTTTTTTTTTCAACTTTAATTTATAATCTTCAAATATGTCACTCGGAACAAAAAATATTTATCGTCTTTAAATAAACAATTTTAGGCATTCACATGTGGTATGAGATCTTTCGTGTTCTATTTCTTTGCGCGTCATTCATTGTGAAGCTTATGTATACAGAGAACGGCATTTTTAATATTTATTATCAGCTGTCATGCTCGTCGTTTTGCTCGATACAGACTAATACTCGAAATAGTAATGTACCAATTTGGGACGTATTTCTGTCTTCAATGTGTGCTCTCTAGTATCTGCTTGTTTTAACACGTTTTCCCGATAGACTATTGTTACAAATAAAAATCGTTTAATTTTGGAAAAAAGTCATAATCGGACATATTAGATTTTGATCAAAATACTGATGACGTCACTATGGTGTTACGGCTAACACTACTAGAGCTGTGGAATCAAAAAAATTTATATATTTATATTCTATTCTTGAATTATACTAGATACTTAAATGGCTAAAATCACAATTCAGTTACAATCAGAATGACAGTCTCAAAATAATTAGTAACAAAGTTTTGTTGGTAAAAAAGATTAGTTAAACAAAATCAGTAATTTCTTCATTTTCTATATCTCCAGGATCTCAGACACTTTCATTTTCTGAATCATTGGTCATTGCGCTATTGTCGACACTAGTGAAAATATTTTTATAATAAGAAAGTCCTTCACAGGCCTGCCATTCGTCTCCATAATGTTTTATCAAAAGATTTTTGACATCGCTTAATTTGGCAGCTTTAATAGGAACTCCGACTGGTATAGTAACTAAATTTTCACTGGTGGTAGGGCTTTGTGCAAGCTCGTCTGGGTAGGTACCACCCACTCATCAGGTATTCTACCGCAAAACAGCAATACTTGATATTGTTGTGTTCCGGTTTGAAGGGTGAGTGAGCCAGTGTAATTACAGGCACAAGGGACATAAAATCTTAGTTCCCAAGGTTGGTGGCGCATTGGATATGTAAGCGATGGTTGACATTTCTTACAATGCCAATGTCTAAGAGCGTTGGTGACCACTTACCATCAGGTGGCCCATATGCTCGTCCGCCTTCCTTTTCTATAAAAAAAAAAAAAAAAATTTAGATAGTTTAATCTCTTTCCACGTTTTGTCAAAGATTTGCTACATCGAATATCATTTCTATATGAAACTTCACCGCGAACATGGACTCGATCAGCCAGAACGATTTACTTTTTGGAATAAAATTCTTTTGCACTTGCTTTTTTGGAAATGCCAACTTTGAGTGTTTTTGAGAAATTATTTCCTTTTTCAGTCATATATAGGTACTTCCGTCGCTAGTTTATGAACAATTGCATGTTCACTATTAATCTTTTCATTATCACCAGATATCAAGCCCGTGTTGCCATAAAGTCGCCTGCCCAGGCGTAGCAGCATCCACGGAGAGGACACTTCGCTCACCTGTCTTGCAGGTGGAAAACAACACGGAGAGTGGCTTGCTTAAATCATCTGACAAAGATGCAGAGGCCTATATATATCACCAGAATAATATATATATATATTCTCTTTTTTCTTTATAATTTTTTCATTGCAGGCGAAAACTCTGTCCGAGGGTAAGAACGAGTATCTTGTCACGGGAAATATCATTTCAACATACTTGATATTTTTCGTGGTTTCTAAAAGCCATTTCATAAGCATACATATAGTAATAGAGTTTTTATTTTGGCCTCCGCAGCCGTCTGACATTAACCTTAGTCGACTCACTCCATTCATGTCCATAGAATTCATATAGTGATACAGTGCGGAGCAAATCTCATTTGAACCTTTTGCTCCCGCTCATCTTCAGTCCAAATGTACATGAATGTTCTTGGTAGTCATGGGTGCGCGTGAATTTTTGTATGTTGATTGGTCAGGTATTTTAGACAGGGGCAGATTTTTCTCGCAATCAAATGAAATTATGATGAGACCAGGAAATTGTTCTCGTAACATTTTATATAGTTTTTTTACTAAATGTTGAACTATGCAACCAAAAACAAACTATAAAACAAATTTTATCTAAATAAATTTTTCTTGGTAATAAGGAATTTATTTCTAAATAGATTGATTGAATAACTTGACCTAACGATTCAAATTATTTTTTTAAATTTAAAAACTACTTTGTGTGACTTAAATATAAAAATTAGCCAAATGCTGTCGCTGTCTTTTATCAAGATGGCATTATCAAGTTTACAACTTTTCTCTTGAACTCAATCATACGTCTCCCATCGTTAGGGCAGCGTTCGTAAGAAACCTTTTCGTTAGACTGTTTTTTCACCGACTTATTTTGCAAATCCCTTTACCACGAAAAAAGTCTTTTCATTTTCCGGGTTAATATCTAGTCTATGACATTCACAAATGATGTGGCTCCGTATTGGTAAATGAATCTTCAAAATAGGTTAGGTAGAGCCAGAGCCCCCTACAACCTCACAAACTTTACCTCTTTATAATATTAGTTTAGATATTGTGGATTCTAAACAGTATTTTTAACATTGTTTGGAGTCATCGTGTAATTATATACTATAATATTCAAACATTTGGATTTGGACTCTTTCATGCCGTCTAGAACGTTCTTTTATTCTTGTATTGTTGTAGGAATAAGTTCTGAACGCTTCCTAACATGTACATTTTTATGGCTTTTACTTTTATTATTAGGGTATATATGGAGCTAACCTTACATTTTTCTTAAGCAATTGAATTCTCGAGATTAGTTTTTCTACGACGCAGTATCTCTATGTCTCAAACTTATTATTATTGAATTGGTTCCTTAAGACCATTGCCATTGGCTACCACTGATGTCAAAACCGTTGAACTCCTGACCGCGCAATGGATGTATCTGTTATTAGTCAAGAGTAAAAGAGACAATTAACCATGCTCATCAATATAAGAAGCAAGTTTGATCAATATCACATTTTTACAAAAAAAAAAATCAATTTACCCGTAGCATATATGCCGAGGGGAGATTGAGAGGAGGCTTTATTGAAGTTTACACATGAGAACAAAATCGTCGAATATCTTAGCAGACTTGAAAGGTATATTAGTCAAACATTTATGAATTTGGACTCTTTCATGGCGTCTAGAACGTTCTTTAACGCCCTTAATTGTTGGCGGAATAATTTCTGAACGACTCCCAATATTTACATTTGCGAGATTGAGTATATAAGAAATGTAAAAGATATAGTTTTCAACTTTAAAAAAATATCTTTTTAATTATTAATTATTGAAGATCGCTTTCGATAAATACAACACCATATATCTTACGTTGAATATACCGGTCAATTTATATGTCCATTTTAAACTATAATTACACTGGTTCGCTCAATGGTGAAATGGATGGTTGGTGTATTATTTTATGGTTATAAAAACCATTTGCACATATCTTACATCTCGCTCTAGCGTAAAGCATTTTTCTCGTTTCGTCTCGTGATTAATTTTCATCTCGCCCACAAGTCCGTTGAATATCTCGATAGACTATTGTTACAAATAAAAATCGTTAAATTTTGGAAACGGTTTTTGGTGCACTTTTCCAATGCGTAGACATGGCCCTGTTTCTAAGTAAAGGCTATATCTGTGGAGTTCTAATAAAACGACTGATTTCAAAAACAAACTTATAAATTATATTAAATATACTTTTAAGACAGAAATTAAATAGCAATTAATAAGAAGTAATTAATAATAATTTTGTATTCTATAGTTCCATAGTTCTAGAATCTATTTTAAGTTAAACGTTTTTGTGTTTAAATTTTGATTTCCCTATTAAGTATGTATTGACATTATAAATATATATAATATAATAGATATGTTTTTTTTAAATAAATGTTTTTATTTTATTTTTATTTTTATATTACTCGAGCTCGAGCTGATCAAAGTAATGTTGTATATAAGAAATGAATATGTACTACATAAGAATACTATATTTTAGTTGATTAGATCGTTTTTTTTCAACTTCAATTTATAATTTTTGGATGTGACAAAAAATATTTACAGCCTTTACATATAAATATTTTTGGGCATTCACGTGTAGTAAGTATGAGATCTCTCGTGTACTATTTATTTTTGCGTCATTCACGGTGAAGCTGGTGTAAATAGAGGACGGCATTTTTATTATTTATTGTCAGTTTTTAATTTTGTTATTTTTTTTTTTTTTAATTTTTTTTTTTTTAAATGTATAGGCTAGCGCTTGACTGTTATCACCTGATGGAAAGTGAGATACAGTCTAAGATAGAGCGCGCTTGCCTAGAAGATGCCTATTCACTCTAGACTTACAGGTACCCACATTGTAGGTGGTGGGGAAAACGGAGGTCGGGAGGGCATTCCAGACCTTGGCGGTGCGTATCAGAAACGAGGAAGCAAATCGTTTCGTATGTGTCTTAAATACTTCAACTACGTACGGATGCAGATCTTTTCGATGCCTCGCAGTTCTATTGTAAAAAGGTGACGGGGGAACCAAATTAAATAGTTCCTGAGCACACTCTCCGAAATATATCTTGTAGAATAGCGACAGACATGCAACCTTACGACGATGTTCTAAGATCTGGAGTTTTGTGACCAGTGTCTGGTCGCCAATGAGCCTTCTATCACGACGATCCACTAAATCCAAAGCTTCTAGCTGGTACTTAGCAGAGCCGTCCCATAAATGGCTGCAGTACTGAATGCACGATCTGACTTGGGCTGGATATAGAGTCAGAAGCTGTTCCGGTGTGAAGTAATGCTTGACCTTATTGAGGATGCCAAGTTTTTTGCCAGCAGTTTTATCTTTGGATTCAATGTATTGTCCAAAGTTGAGTTTGGATGTTAATGTAACTCCTAGAAGCTCTATACTGTCGGTGATGGGTACAGATACACCTCGGAAAGTCGGAGTCAGGTGGAATGGACTCCTCTTGGCGGTGAACAAACAGGCTTGATAGGATTAAATAGTCTTGGTAGGATTAAATTTGACTTGGTTATCATCGCCCCAATTCGATACCTCTTCCAATGTCAAATTTATGTGTTCTACCAAGGCCTCCCTGTGCTCACGAGTTTCTGCTGCTTTAGCTCGGGGACCGGATTTGTATCTCTTCGTTACAGTGCTGTCGTCTGCGTACCCAAAGATACCGGGTTTCAGCAGATCGTTTATATGCAGCAACTTCGTCGCTTTGCTTGATACGGACTAATATTCGAAATAGTAACCTCCTAATTTGGTACGTATTTCAGTATTCAATTTGTGCTAGTAACATATTTTCTTGTTTTAATACATATATGAGTGCTATTTGCTGTTTAGATATTGTGGATTCTAAACAGTATTTTTAACATTATTTGGAGTCATCGTGTAATTATGTACTATGATATTCAAACATTTCTTTCTTTAACGTCCTTAATTGTTGGCGGAATAATTTTTGAGCGACTCCCAACATTTACATTTGCGAGATTGAGTATATAAGAAATGTAAAAGATATAGTTTTTAACTTTAAAAAAATATCTTTTGAATTATGAATTATTAATGATCGCTTTCGATCAATACAACGCCATTGTCAGTCGCCACTACTGACATCTAAACCGTTGAAGTTATCACACCCGATGGACGTGTAGAATGTGGATGTTTTGTTCTTAGTCAAGTATAAAAGAGACAACTAGCCATGCTTGCCAAAATAAGAAGCAATTGAGGAAAGGAGTATTGTGGTGAGACTTTTCAATAGCCACCACATGACCAGTTTTCACCAGTTCCACCACTTTTCATCACTTTTTACCATGATGTATTATTTTATGGTTATAAAAACCATTTGCACGTATCTTACATCTCGCTCTAGCATAAAGCATTTTTCTCGGTATTCGGTGCGCTATTCCATTGCATAGACATGGTCCTGTTTCTAAGTAAAGGCTATATTTGTAGAGATACAAGGTAGTATGTTGAGTTGGTATTCGTTGTACTTCTCTAAAACTTGGCGCACTACGTAGATATGGTCGATCACTGAGTAATCTTTACGGAATCCTGCCTGCTCGATAGGTTGGTGTTCGTCTAGGGTTCTTTCAATTCCTTTTAGTATAATCTTGGCAAAAATTTTATATATGTTTGACATAAGGTTAATAAGGCGATAGTAGATAGTTAGACTCTGTCCACTGCTGGGGAATAATTTCGGTGATTAAGATATCATTAAATATGTTTGTGAGGACCGGTATTAAGACTTCCTTGCTATGTTTTAGTATCTAGTTTCTGTCAATTCTAGGATGTCGGCTCTGCGATGTTTCCATTTCCCACTGTCGTTTTTCATTTTTACCATCCAGTCCTTTAGTTTTGTCAATTCTTTATAGCCTTTTTTGACTCCTCCTGTTTTGGATATATACTTTTCTATAGTTTCAGTTCTGCTTTGGTTTCTATTTTTCTTTGTTGTATTTTTAATTTCTTTACTAATTTTGGCAATCTGTTTCCCTCTGTCATGTGTTTGTCTTTTGCTGATTAAGCGGTTTTTATCTTCGAGTAGTTAGTTGTAGGTATTTGTTGTTAACCATTTTTTTTGTTCGGTTTTAGTACTTGCAATGAGTTGTGCCTGTGTTTTAATATTATTCTCCATCCAGTTATATTTTTCTTGTACTCCTAAGTCCTCAGTGTTGTATTTAAAATCTGTGAATGAATTTGTCCCTCAGGACGGTTGTTAGATTTTCTATCTGATGTTTTCCGAACTTTGCGCTTCCGAGGCTTTGTCTTGGTCTAGGCTTTTTTGGTTGCTTTCCAGTTAGCTCTGCTCTGATCAGTCTATGATTGGTGTTGAAGTTTAATTTATTGATACCGTTGAAGTTATTGAAGTAACTTGGTCTGTTAGTCATTATAAAATCAATTTGGTTTTTTGTTTTCCGTCAGGCGAGACCCAGGTCCACATGTTTTTTTATTTTTCTTGAACATAGTATTTAAGATGGTTAGGTTGTTTTCTAGAGCGAAGTTGGTAATTTTATCTCCCTTTCTACTCCTAGTTTTGTTACTATACGTAAATGGTCCTAGTATTTTGTTTTCTCCTAAACGCCTTGCTCCAATTTGACCATTGTAGTCTCCCATTACTATAACATTTTTATGGGTATTCTCTTGGATCGCCTTGTTGAGATCATGGTAAAATGTATCTATTGTTTCTGAATTCGATTGTTCTGTAGGCGTATATATTTGTACAATAGACCAGGGTTCTTTATATCCTTGTAGTTTCAGATTCATTATTGCTATACGCTCCGATATTCCTACAAATTCTTCTATACACTCAGTTATATGTTTTTTAATAATAAATCCAACCCCGTGGTGACCTTGGGTCTCTCCTATATGGTAGAGTAAGTAGTCTGCATGGGAAGTAATACTTTCTCCCATTCTTCTCACTTGATGTCTAAAGCATAAGTTAATTCTGTGAGATTTTCTTCTTGTTTCAGCGTAAGTACATTGAGGACTGCTACATATATAGTTGATTTTTGGTGTTTGCTATTCTTTTCTGTTGGAAGGTTGTGGTCTCTTTTCCCCACGAAGACCAGTCGGCTTGGGGGAGTTTGTCCTCGCTTGATTTTGTTTCACATTTAAAAAAAAAAACAAATTACCCAAAGCATATATGACTTCGTATGTGTATGTGTGTATAACTTACTCTTTGTGTCGAAAATACTGTCAGTGGTAGACTTGACGTATGCGTTTGTCTTCAAACATCACGTCCGTTAAAAATCGTACGTTATTTAACGTTGTAAATTGGGACGGAAACTTCGCAAATTAAAAGAATTTATGTTTTGTTGTTTTTAAGAATTTTTGATCGTCGATCGATGGACATTGTATATGTGACGGTTTTATGTTATACTATTGCTGCTAAATTGACAGGAAACTTTATTGAAATTTACAAATGAGAACAAAATCGTTGAATATCTTAACAGGCTTGAAACGTATATTAGTCAAACATTTATGAATTTGGACTCTTTCATGGCGTCTAGAACTCTGTTTTAGATTCTTAGGTAAGACGGAATCGTTCCTGAAAGTTATCGAGATGTATACTCTATCATATAGAGGATATCGTTTCTTAGCCTCGCTTTACAATCATTTGTAAACGTAATATTGTTATTGCAGTGTCCATCCAATTGATCGGCTTTTCTCAATGATCTCTTAGTATACGAGGGTCGATGTTCTCTCAGTCCCAAATATTAGGTACTGAAAACGCATATTCGCAATAACGCATTTAAATTTTTCTACTTCAAAGTTTTCTGTTGAAGTATATTGAATTAATTTCCATTGCGGTATTTGTTGTGTTTACAAAGCACCAGTACTAAGTTGAAATTTTTTCACAAGTAACCATTGTATTTACATTTTTTCCTTGATTGAAAAAAGGGAATACTAATCTCTCATTACAATGTTCATAAGTATACTCTCTCGCTTTCTCCTCACTATATTTATACAATTTCCAGTATAGTATAGTCATTTCCAGACTTTTCTGCTCCTGCTTCCATATAGGAGTATTATGGTTAGACTTTTCACCAGAAATTGCGACATTTCGCAAAAACAATGCCAATTTTATGGCGTTAAGGATTTTTCTCAAAGTGGTCGTAAACAGTTTTTCTTGTAATATTTCTTACATTGAATATACCGGCAATTTTATATGTCCATTATAAACTATAATTACGCTTGTTCACTCATGGTGAAATGGATGGTTGGTGTATTATTTTATGGGTATTAAAAACCATTTGCGCATATTTTACATCTCGCTCTAGCGTAAAGCATTTTTCTCGTTTCTCACAAGCCCGTTGAATATCTCGATAGAATATTGTGACATATAAGAATCGTTTAATTTTGGAAACGGTTTGTAAACGTATAAGTAAACTCCGGACAATCTCGCTCTGGCTTACGGTATGTTTCGTGTAGTCTACGAATCCGTTGAATACCTCGATAGATGATTGTTACAAATATGTGTGACATGGATATGAATTCTGTTTCTAAGTAAAGGCTATCTTTGGAGAGTTTAAATACGACCACGTATGGAGCTTTTTGGTGTGTCTAGTGCGAGTACTAGACGTTACCTGCGATTTGTATAGGATTTCCGTTATTGTCACTAGATGGCGCTGTTTTCATTCCATACCAATCGCAGTTGACGACAACGCTATCGAGTAGTTAAACTACACTCGCACTGGGACACTGATCGCGTGCGGGTTATATCGTCCTCACTCTTGTATTAACGTTGTATTCTTTACTTCTTAGCTTTAAGTTAAACGTTTTTGTGTTTATATTTTGATTTTCCTATTAAGTATGTATTGACATTATAAATATAAATGTCTACTAGTTATGTTTTTTTTACTTGTTTTTTTAAATAAATGTTTTTTTTATTCTGTTTTATTTTTATATTACTCGAGCTGGAACTGATCAAAGTGATGTTGTATAAAAGAGTATGTAGTCTATAGATACTGAATGAAAGTGAAATGAATTTGTACTACTTGAGAATAGTATACTTTAATAGATTCGACCGTTTTTTTTTTCAACTTTAATTTATAATCTTCAAATATGTCACTCGGAACAAAAATTATTTATCGTCTTTAAATAAATAAACAATTTTAGGCATTCACATGTGGTATGAGATCTTTCGTGTTCTATTTATTTGCGCGTCATTCATTGTGAAGCTTATGTATACAGATAACGGCATTTTAATTTTTTATTATCAGCTGTCATGCTCGTCGTTTTGCTCGATACAGACTAATACTCGAAATAGTAATGTCCCAATTTGGGACGTATTTCTGTCTTCAATGTGTGCTCTCTAGTATCTGCTTGTTTTAACACGTTTTGTTATTGTTATTAAAACAATTTATAATTACAGAAACCCAATAAAGTGATGTGTATTAAAATAAACAACAGTATCGTTACTTAAACAAATTTATTTTTATTATTATAATATGATCTGTGTACCTACATAGAACGTATATTCTCCACGTACGCGCAGGCAATTTATACGCAGCTTTAGGTTATTTTACTTCATAAACTGTTCGCGGAATAATTTCAGACTCGACGACGACTCGTGACATTTAAAGTTGTACGTTTATCCTATTTTTAATATTATTTGGGGTCACTATTTAATTATAACTAATTGTTACGAGTGTTCGTACTCGTAACAATTAGTTATAATTAAAATAACTGTACTGTTAATTGTTACGAGTGTATATCTGGGAACAAGATCGTTGAATATCTTAGCAGTCTTGAAAGGTATATTAGTCAAACATTTATGGATTTGGGCTCTTTCATGGCGTCTAGAACGTTCTTTAACGCCCTTAATTGTTGGCGGAATAATTTCTGAACGACTCCCAACATTTACATTTGCGAGTTTGAGTAATAAGAAATGTAAAAGATATAGTTTTCAACCTAAAAAAAATGTTTTTAATTATGAATTATTTTTTGAAGATCGCTTTCGATCAATACAACGCCATTGTCAGTCGCCACTACTGACATCTAAACCGTTGAAGTTATCACACCCGATGGACGTGTAGAATGTGGATGTATCTGTTCTTAGTCAAGAGTAAAAGAGACAACTAGCCATGCTTGCTAAAATAAGAAGCAATTGAGGAAAGGAGTATTGTGGTGAGACTTTTCAGTTGCCACGTTTCACCAGTTGAACCACTTTTCATCACTTTTTACCAGGATTGCTAGATTTCGCAAATACGATACCAATTTTTTGGCGTTAAGGATTTCTCTCATTGTGGTTGTAAACAGTTTTTCTTGTAAAATTTCTTACATTGAATATACCGGCAATTTATTATATTCATTATAAACTAAAATTACACTTGTTCACTCAATGGTGAAATGGATGGTTGGTGTATTATTTTATGGGTATTAAAACCATTTGCACATATCTTACATCTCGTTCTAGCATAAAGCATTTTTCTCGTTTCGTCTCGCCATTAATTCTCATCTGGCCCACAAGCCCGTTGAATATCTCGATAGACTATTGTTACAAATAAAAATCGTTTAATTATGGAAAAAAGTCATAATCGGACATATTAGATTTTGATCAAAATACTGATGACGTCACTATGGTGTTACGGCTAACACTACTAGAGCTGTGGAATAAAAAAAAAGTATATATTTATATTCTATTCTTGAATTATACTAGATACTTAAATGGCTAAAATCACAATTCAGTTACAATCAGAATCACAGTCTCAAAATAATTAGTAACAAAGTTTAGTTGGTAAAAAAGATTAGTTATACAAAATCAGTAATTTCTTCATTTTCTATATCTCCAGGATCTCAGACACTTTCGTTTTCTGAATCATTGGTCATTGCGCTATTGTCGACACTAGTGAAAATATTTTTATAATAAGAAAGTCCTTCACAGGCCTGCCATTCGTCTCCATAATGTTTTATCAAAAGATTTTTGACATCGCTTAATTTGGCAGCTTTAATAGGAACTCCGACTGGTATAGTAACTAAATTTAGATCGTTTAATCTCTTTCCACGTTTTGTCAAAGATTTGCTACATCGAATATCATTTCTATATGAAACTTCACCGCGAACATGGACTCGATCAGCCAGAACGATTTACTTTTTGGAATAAAATTCTTTTGCACTTGCTTTTTTGGAAATGCCAACTTTGAGTGTTTTTGAGAAATTCTTTCCTTTTTCAGTCATATATAGGTACTTCCGTCGCTAGTTTATGAACAATTGCATGTTCACTATTAATCTTTTCATTATCACCTGGATTAATTATATTCTCTTTTTTCTTTATTATTTTTTCATTGCAGGCGAAAACTCTGTCCGAGGGTAAGAACGAGTATCTTGTCACGGGAAATATCATTTCAACATACTTGATATTTTTCGTGGTTTCTAAAAGCCATTTCATAAGCATACATATAGTAATAGAGTTTTTATTTTGGCCTCCGCGGCCGTCTGACATTAACCTTAGTCGACTCACTCCATTCATGTCCATAGAATTCGTACAGTGATACAGTGCGGAGCAAATCTCATTTGAACCTTTTGCCCCCACATCTTCAGTCCAAATGTACATGAATGTTCTTGGCGGTCATGGGTGCGCGTGAATTTTTGTATGTTGATTGGTCAGGTATTTTAGACAGGGGCAGATTTTTCTCGCAATCAAATGAAATTATGATGAGACCAGGAAATTGTTCTCGTAACATTTTATATCGTTTTTTTACTAAATGTTGAACTATGCAACCAAAAACAAACTATAAAATAATATAATAAAAAACAAATTTTATCTAAATAAAATTTTCTTGGTTATAAGGAATTTATTTCTAAATAGATCGATTGAATAACTTGACCTAACGATTTAAATTATTTTTTTAATTTAAAAACTACTTTTGTGACTTAAATATAAAAGTTAGCCATATGCTGTCGCTGTCTGTTATCAAGATGGCATTATCAAGTTTACAACTTTTCTCTTGAACTCAATCATACGTCTCCCATCGTTAGGGCAGCGTTCGTAATAAACTTTTTCGTTCGACCGTTTTTTCACCGACTTATTTTGCAAACACCTCTACCACGAAAAAAGTCTTTTCATTTTCCGGGTTAATATCTAGCCTATGACATTCACAAATGATGTGGCTCCGTATTGGTAAATGAATCTTCAAAATCGGTTAGGTAGAGCCAGAGATTACCCCCTACAACCTCACAAACTTTACCTCTTTATAATATTAGTTTAGATATTGTGGATTCTAAACAGTATTTTTAACATTATTTGGAATCATCGTAAAATTATGTACTATAATATTCAAACATTTGGATTTGGACTCTTTCATGCCGTCTAGAACGTTCTTTTATTTTTGTATTGTTGTAGGAATAAGTTCTGAACGCTTCCTAACATGTACATTTTTATGGCTTTTACTTTTATTATTAGGGTATATATGGAGCTAACCTTACATTTTTCTTAAGCAATTGAATTCTCGAGATTAGTTTTTCTACGACGCAGTATCTCTATGTCTCAAACTTATTATTATTGAATTGGTTCCTTAAGACCATTGCCATTGGCTACCACTGATGTCAAAACCGTTCAACTCCTGACCGCGCAATGGATGTATCTGTTATTAGTCAAGAGTAAAAGAGACAATTAACCATGCTCATCAATATAAGAAGCAAGTTTGATCAATATCACATTTTTCCAAAAAAAAAAAATCAATTTACCCGTAGCATATATGCCGAGGGGAGATTGAGAGGAGGCTTTATTGAAGTTTACACATGAGAACAAAATCGTTGAATATCTTACCAGACTTGAATGGTATATTAGTCAAACATATATGAATTTGGACTCTTTCATGGCGTCTAGGACGTTCTTTAACGCCCTTAATTGTTGGCGGAATAATTTCTGAACGACTCCCAATATTTAAATTTGCGAGATTGAGTATATAAGAAATGTAAATGATATAGTTTTCAACTTTAAAAAAATTTCTTTTTAATTATTAATTATTGAAGATCGCTTTCGATAAATACAACACCATATATCTTACGTTGAATATACCGGTCAATTTATATGTCCATTATAATTATAATAATAATAATACTTTATTTCAGATTAAACAATCCATATTAAATTAAAATTAACATTAAATTCAAATAAAATTAAAAAATAATAACAAATAAATTAAAATAAATAATTAAAATTAAATAGATTAGTAACGAATGCTTAAACTATGTTAGTACTTGTAGCGGAGTTGTGGTTGATGTTGTAGATAAGGTTGATTAAAACAGTTTCTTCCACTACTAATTTATTTCTTGTAGAAATAATAAAAATAAAGATAGGCACAGTACAGAGTAGAATGAGAAGAACGAAGTATGAAGATAAGTTTTAATGCAAGAAGGAAGTATGACTTGTTACAAAGACTTAAGGTGCAAAATTGTGTAGCAAATTACAAACTAGAAGCGACGTGCGTTCAGTACAAGATCTAGGATTCGACTGGTTGGCGGAAGGCGACCGACTGCTGAGCCGATGCGCTTACGCTTCTTTGTTCAAAGTAACGGTATACAGGGTTACAGGGTAATATGTCACGATCCTTTTAAAGGGTTATAGTTCAGGACAATAGCTATCAAATGACCCCCAAAATGCTTATGCAAAAGTGTATCGTTTTCGAGTTATTAATTTTTTAATATTTTTTTTATTTAAAGGATGTTTAAGATTCTAAAATTCAATAAAAAAAAATCAACGTATTTTCCCTATTTTTTTTTGTATTTCTTGCTAGGGTACATCGTAGTTAATAATAACCAGTTATAAAACAAAAACAATCTTCAAGCATTTTTAAATTACAGATCCAAAACTGTACAACTTTTCGATTTTTAATTTTGATTCTTTAAGTTACTCGCAATTTTTTTGTAAAAATCACTATGGCTCTTATCGTGCGGATCATTTTAAAAACATCTGCGTTTCCTTAGCTATCCATCGGTACATAAAAAGTACAGTAACAATCATAAACTCAGGAGAAAATTAGATAACAAAGAGACCAGGTAGGAAATTCTAAGAAATGCTATTGTTAAGAAATTAAATCTGGATCAAAGACAAAAGGACCTCAATGCAAAGTAGTTAAAGATTATTTTTAATAGGGGTAATAGGTAAAAAAGGAGAGATAAACCAGAGCTGTCATTGCAATTTTGAATTTAAATCAAAAACAAAATACTTAATCTTTTTAGTTACTCCATACTTTCGAAATTACACTGTTTATTATTCATAATTCGTGTTCAAAATGAGATCCCCTATTATATCCCCGTATACAAATACGCATTCTTTTTCTTAATTACATCTCTTAATTACAACACTACTCAAGCTATGTCGAATAGAATTTGCAGCATTCATTATTCTTGTTTTGAGTTCTTCAATTGTTTGTACTGGTGAAACATCATAAACCAGGCTTTTCATATGCCCCCAGACATAATAGTCCATCGGAGTCAAATCTGGACTTCTCGCTGGCCATGGGATTGGTCCTCCTCTGCCAATCCATCTATTACGATAATTGCTGTCTAGCCACTGTTGTGACATATAAGACACTATTGTGACATATAAGAATCGTTTGATTTCGGAAACGGTTTTCGGTTAAAATTTATAAATTATATAAAATATACTTTTAAGACATAATTGAAATATATATCAAAAAGAAGTAATTAATCACAAAATAATGAATTTAATGACATTATATCAATACACGAATGAAACAAATCAAATTAGCTTATTACGCCATAAAAATCATTTACAGATCATATCGATATCTTACTCTGACAGATAACAATTTCCCGCCAAAAATAGTAATAATAAACAAAACAAGTCCGTGACAGTTACGAAGTGTATGCTGCCAGTGCTATTGTCCACAGATATTTGGTAACAATAAATATCTAGGAAAATATTTTATGCACTTGAATATAACATGATAAAAATGCAAGATCTATATTCGAATACCTAATATATAAATGAGAAAAACATATAAAACGAATTAAAATACTAAAACCACTTTTTCTTCGAAAAAGCCGTTAAGTTTTAAAAAGATTTTAAAAGAAATATTCATAACTTTCGATCGTTCTCATTTTCTCATTATGAATGTCTGTGAAACAGGTATTTATTCACTTCGTAGTAACAAGATGGAATATCTAAGGAACGTAAAAGATATAATTTTTTCATCCTTTTATATATAAAGGTGATGTGTTATTTACTAACTATTGCTGCTAAATTGAGAGGAGGCTTTATTGTAGTTTACATCTGAGAACAAGATCGTTGAATATCTTAGCAGACTTGAAAGGTATATTAGTCAAACATTTATGAATTTGGACTCTTTCGTGGCGTCTAGAACTTTCTTTTATTCTTGTATTGTTGTAGGAATAATTTCTAAACGTCTCGTAACATGTACATTTATGGGTTTTACTTTCTTGGGAGTATTCATTAGGGTTTATATGGAGCTAACTATGTAACCTTATATTTCTTTTAAGCGATTGAATTCTCGAGGTTAGTTTTTCTACAATGCAGTGTCTCTATGTTTCATACTTATTATTATTGAGCGAAATGGTTCCTCAAGACCTTTGTCATGAGCTACCACTGATATCAAAACCGTTGAATTCCTGACCGCGCAATGGATATATTTGTTCTTAGTCAAGAGTAAAAGAGACAACTAGCCATGCTCACCAAAATAAGAAGCAAGTTTGACGTATTTCGCTGTTTCCAAAATTTTTAGTTCTTCAGCAATCGGTATATGTCGAAATCACTTTTTCACGAATTCACGGCTGACGAAAATCTAACGTTATTTACATCTGCAAGATTCACTAACTAAGAAATAATGAAGCCATTCATTTTAAGCTATTTTAAAAGAAATATGCGTCGTATTCGGTCCGTCTTGTTTTCTCATTAGGAGCCAAATCTTTGCACACTATGGCTGTCTGTGGAACAGGTATTTATTACGCAGCTATATTCAGTTGTCGGACTATCATCTCTAAATTACCGTTTGACGGGACGCGTTGTACTTTCCCTTTTCCGTTGGTACAATTTTTTTGAGTCTATGTCGCTAATCGTTGCAGGTTTATATCTGGGGACAAGATCGTTGAATATCTTAGCAGACTTGAAAGGTCATATTATTAGTCAAACATTTATGAATTTGGACTCTTTCGTGGCGTCTAGAACGTTCTTTAACGGCATTAATTGTTGTCATAATAATTTCTGAGCGACTCCCAACATTTACATTTGCGAGATTGAGTATATAAGAAATGTAAAAGATATAGTTTTCAACTTTAAAAAAAATGTTATTATGAATTATTGAAGATCGCTTTCGATCAATACAACACCATTGTTAGTCGCCACTACTGACATCTAAACCGTTGAAGTTATCACACCCGATGGACGTGTAGAATGTGAATGTATCTGTTCTTAGTCAAGAGTAAAAGAGACAACTAGCCATGCTTGCCAAAATAAGAAGCAATTGAGGAAAGGAGTATTGTGGTGAGACTTTTCAATAGCCACTTTTCACCAGTTCCACCACTTTTCATCACTTTTCACCAGGATTGCTAGATTTTTCTCATAGTGATTGTAAACAGTTTAACTTGTGATGTTTCTTACATTAAATATACCGGCAATTTATTATGTCCATTATAAACTATAATGAAACTTGTTCACTCATGGTGAAGTGGATGGTTGGTGTATTATTTTATGGGTATTAAAACCATTTGTGCAAATTATATTTCTCATTATAGAGTTAGGGAATAGAGAGTGCACCTGTGTCTCAAAAACTATAATATCTCCTGTGTAGTTGGCTATTCTCTCTTGAGATTGACCACCGTGGCAAAAATCGGTCTGGAGGACATTATTATTATTATTATTTCTCATTCTAGCATAAGCATTTTTTTCGTTTCATCTCGCGATTCATTCTCATCTCCCTCACAAGTCTGTTGAATACCTCGATGACTATTTTGACATATAAATCGTGTAATTTTGGAAACGGTTTTCAAACGTATAAGATAAATTCCGTCACTCGACTCTGACGTACTCATATCTCCGTACGACCGCGCGCTCAAATGTCACGCTTGATTTATTCGCCATCGACCTTGAATACAATGAAACGAACGATGATTACTTAATCATCATCACCAAGTACAATAGAATGAGACGTGTGTAAAGTAACTTGAGTCACTTCACGCGGCTCAATATTGTCTAATCAATTGAAACTGTCCAGTGAATTCGATCTTTCTAGAATTCTGTTCGGTCGACGTGAGCAGCTTTTGTCGTTCGTTTATGCACAGCCGGTGTATAAGGCCTTCCCGCTCTAGCTTACGCTATTTCGTGTAGTCTACGAATTAGTTGAATTTCTCGATATATAATTGTTCCGAATATGTATCATATTCGTTTTCGTCCGTTTGTTGTTTGCTGTCTGTTGTTGTTGATTTAAAAAACAAATTTATAAATTATATAAAATATACGTTTAAGACAAAAGTGAAATAGCAATTAAAAAGAAGTAATTAACAACAAAATAATGAATTTAACGACATTTTATCAATACACGAATGAAACAAATCAAATTAGATAATTAGGTGATAAAAATAATTTACTTATCTTGTGTATATCTTACTCTGACAGATAACAATTTCCCGCCTAAAAGAGTAATAATATAAAAAGAAGGCGGTCACTAGATGGCGCTGTTTTCATTCCATACAAATCGCAGTTGACGACAAAGCTATCGAGTAATTAAACAGCACTCGCACTGGGACACTGACCGCGTGCGGGTTATATCGTCCTCACTCTTGTATTAACGTTGTATTCTTTACTTCTTAATTTTAAGTTAAACGTTTTTGTGTTTATATTTTGATTTTCCTATTAAGTATGTATTGACATTATAAATATAAATGGCTATTAGTTATGTTTTTTAAATTGTTTTTTAAAATAAATAACTCGAGCTCGAGCTGATCAAAGTAATGTTGTATATAAGAAATGCATATGTACTACACAAGAAAACTATGTTTTATTTAGTGATGTATATAAGCGTATATAGGGTATAGGTACTAGTGAAATGATTTGTACTACTTAGGAATAGTATATTTTAGTAGATTCGATCGTTTTTTTCAACTTCAATTTATAATCTTTTAATAAATAATATAATCTTTCAATATGTCAATCGGAACAAAAAATATTTACTATCTTTAAATATAAATAAACAAACAATTTTAAGCATTCATATGTGGTCTGAGATCCCCTGGGTACTATTTATTTTCACGTCATTCATGTGAAGCTTGTGTAAACAGCGGACGTCATTTTTATTATTTATTATCAGCTGTCATGCTGGTCACCTTTCTTGAAACAGACTAATTCTCGAAATAGTAACGGCCCAATTTGGGACGTATTTCAGTCTTCAATTTGTGCTCGCTAGTACAATAATATACATGCTAAAACAAGCAGATCTTGTTTTAGCATGTATATTATTGTTATTAAATCAATTTATAATTACAAAAACCCATTAAATTGACGTGTATTAAAATAAACAAAAGTACTTAATTAAATTTATTTTAATTATTATAATATAATTTAAAAGTCGCACAATTTGTGTAAGTTGAATGTGTTTGTTTTTTTATTACATGTAAAAGTGTGGTGACTGCCGATGGTCCTTAATAAAATAAAATTAAATAATCTATGTACCTACATAGAACGTATACTATCCACGTACGCGCAGGCAATTTATACGCAGCTTTACGTTATTTTATTTCATAAATTGTTCGCGGAATAGTTTAAGACTCGACGAGGACTCGCGACATTTAAAGTTGTACGTTTACCCTATTTTTAATATTATTTGGGGTCACCATTTAATTATAACTAATTGTTACGTGTGTATATGAGTTGATAAACATCAAACGTCAATATGTCCTAGATAATTGATAAAGAGGTAAACCCATAAAGTTGTTTGCAGATCCAGACTTTGTTATTCCGTAAATTTTAATGTTCGATTTACATTAATTTGTAATATATATCCCAAATTGCATAAAAATAAAACGCTTTACGTTCAATCTTATTAAAATCGTAAAAACTGGTTTGGACATATTGGATTTTGAAATAAAACAGCAGACATATTTGTCTTTGAAAAAAAGTCATAATCGGACATATTAGATTTTGATCAAAATAACAATGACGTCACAATGGTGTTACGGCTAACACTACTAGAGCTGTGGAATAAAAAAAATGTTTATATTTATATTCTATTCTTGAATTACATTAGATACTTAAATGGCTAAAATCACAATTCAGTTACAATCAGAATCACAGTCTCAAAATAATTAGTAACAAAGTTTAGTTAGTAAAAAAGATTAGTTAAACAAAATCAGTAATTTCTTCATTTTCTATATCTCCAGGATCTCAGACACTCTCATTTTCTGAATCATTGGTCATTGCGCTATTGTCGACACTAGTGAAAATATTTTTATAATAAGAAAGTCTTTCACAGGCCTGCCACTCGTCTCCATAATGTTTTATCAAAAGATTTTTGACATCGCTTAATTTGGCAGCTTTACTAGGAACTCCGACTGGTATAGTAACTAAATTTAGATCGTTTAATCTCTTTCCACGTTTTGTCAAAGATTTTAATTATGAATTATTGAAGATCGCTTTCCATCAATACAACACCATTGTCAGTCGCCACTACTGACATCTAAACCGTTGAAGTTATCACACCCGATTGACGTGTAAAATGTCAAGGTGACTGTTCTTAGTCAAGAGTAAAAGAGACAACTAGCCATGCTTGCCAAAATAAAAATTGAGGAAAGGAGTATTGTGGTATGGAGCTAACTATGTAACCTTATATTTCTGTTAAGCATTTGAATTCTCAAGGTTTATTTTTCTACAATGTCTATGTCTCATACATATTATTATTGAGCGAAATGGTTCCTCAAGACCATCGTCATGACCGCTGATGTCATGATGAACCGTTGAATTCCTAACCGCGCAATGGATGTATCTGTTTTTAGTCAAGAGTAAAAGAGACAACTAGCCATGCTCATCAAAATAAGAAGCAATTTTGGTCAATTTCACATATTTCCCAAAAAAAAAAATCAATTTACCCGTAGCATAAATTACTTCATACGTGTATATGTGTATAACATACTCTTTGTTTCTAAAATGCTATTGATGGTAGACTTGACGTATGCGTTTTTCTTCAAACATCTCGTCCGTTAAAAATCGTACGTTATTTACCGTTGTAAGTTGGGGCGGAAACTTCGAAAATGAAAAGAATAATTATAATCGTTTTGTTGTTTTTAAGAATTTTTGCTCGTAAAACGATGGACATTTTATATGTGACGGTTTTATGTTATACTATTGCTGCTAAATTGAGAAGAGGCTATATTGAATTTTACAAATAAGAACAAAATCGGTGAATATCTTAGCAGACTTGAAAGGTATATTAGTCAAACATTTATGAATTTGGACTCTTTCATGGCGTCTAGAACGTTCTTTAACGCCCTTAATTGTTGGCGGAATAATTTTTGAGCGACTCCCAACATTTACATTTGCGAGATTGAGTATATAAGAAATGTAAAAGATATAGTTTTCAACTTTAAAAAAATATCTTTTTAATTATGAATTATTGATGATCGCTTTCGATCAATACAACGCCATTGTCAGTCGCCACTACTGACATCTAAACCGTTGAAGTTATCACACCCGATGGACGTGTAGAATGTGGATGTATCTGTTCTTAGTCAAGTGTAAAAGAGACAACTAGCCATGCTTGCCAAAATAAGAAGCAATTGAGGAAAGGAGTATCGTGGTGAGACTTTTCAATAGCCACCAGTTGACCAGTTTTCACCAGTTCCACCACTTTTCATCACTTTTTACCATGATGTATTATTTTATGGTTATAAAAACCATTTGCACATATCTTACATCTCGCTCTAGCATAAAGCATTTTTCTCGGTATTCGGTGCGCTATTCCATTACATAGACATGGTCCTGTTTCTAAGTAAAGGCTATATTTGTAGAGATACAAGGTAGTATGTTGAGTTGGTATTCGTTGTACTTCTCTAAAACTTGGCGCACTACGTAGATATGGTCGATCACTGAGTAATCTTTACGGAATCCTGCCTGCTCGATAGGTTGGTGTTCGTCTAGGGTTCTTTCAATTCCTTTTAGTATAATCTTGGCAAAAATTTTATATATATTTGACATAAGGCTAATAAGGCGATAGTTTCCGATGTCATATTTGTCTCCTTTCTTATACACTATAATGTTAGACTCTGTCCACTGCTGGGAAATAATTTCGGTGATTAAGATATCATTAAATATGTTCGTGAGGACCGGTATTAAGACTTCCTTGCTATGTTTTAGTATCTCGTTTCCTTCAGGTCCTGGAGCTTTATCTTGCCTATGAGTATCCATAGCCTTCTCGGCTTCGGCCTGAAGGATATTGAGAATGTCTGAAGTTTCTGTCAATTCTAGGATGTCGGCTCTGCGATGTTTCCATTTCCCACTGCCGTTTTTCATTTTTACCATCCAGTCCTTTAGCATTGTCAATTCTTTATAGCCGTTTTTGACTCCTCCTGTTTTCGATATATACTTTTCTAGAGTTTCAATTAGGCTTTGGTTTCTATTTTTCTTTGTTGTATTTTTAATTTCTTTACTAATTTTGGCAATCTGTTTCCCTCTGTCATGTGTTTGTCTTTTGCTGATTAAGTGGTTTTTATCTTCGAGTACTTAGTTGTAGGTATTTGTTGTTAACCATTTTCGTTGTTCGGTTTTAGTACTTGCAATGAGTTGTGCCTGTGTTTTAATATTATTCTCCATCCAGTTATATTTTTCTTGTACTCCTAAGTCCTCAGTGTTGTATTTAAAATCTGTGAATGAATTTGTCCCTCAGGACGGTTGTTAGATTTTCTATCTGATGTTTTCCGAACTTTGCGCTTCCGAGGCTTTGTCTTGGTCTAGGCTTTTTTGGTTGCTTTCCAGTTAGCTCTGCTCTGATCAGTCTATGATTGGTGTTGAAGTTTAATTTATTGATACCGTTGAAGTTCTTGAAGTAACTTGGTCTGTTAGTCATTATAAAATCAATTTGGTTTTTTGTTTTCCGTCAGGCGAGACCCAGGTCCACATGTTTTTTTATTTTTCTTGAACATAGTATTTAAGATGGTTAGGTTGTTTTCTAGAGCGAAGTTGGTAATTTTATCTCCCTTTCTACTCCTAGTTTTGTTACTATACGTAAATGGTCCTAGTATTTTGTTTTCTCCTAAACGCCTTGCTCCAATTTGACCATTGTAGTCTCCCATTACTATAACATTTTTATGGGTATTCTCTTGGATCGCCTTGTTGAGATCATGGTAAAATGTATCTATTGTTTCATAATTCGATTGTTCTGTAGGCGTATATATTTGTACAATAGACCAGGGTTCTTTATATCCTTGTAGTTTCAGATTCATTATTGCTATACGCTCCGATATTCCTACAAATTCTTCTATACACTCAGTTATATGTTTTTGAATAATAAATCCAACCCCGTGGTGACCTTGGGTCTCTCCTATATGGTAGAGTAAGTAGTCTGCATGGGAAGTAATACTTTCTCCTATTCTTCTCACTTGATGTCTAAAGCATAAATTAATTCTGTGAGATTTTCTTCTTGTTTCAGGGTAAGTACATTGAGGACTGCTACATATATAGTTGATTTTTGGTGTTTGCTATTCTTTTCTGTTGGAAGGTTGTGGTCTCTTTTCCCCACGAAGACCAGTCGGCTTGGGGGAGTTTGTCCTCGGTTGATTTTGTTTCACATTTAAAAAAAAAAACAAATTACCCAAAGCATATATGACTTCGTATGTGTATAACTTACTCTTTGTGTCGAAAATACTGTCAGTGGTAGACTTGACGTATGCGTTTGTCTTCAAACATCACGTCCGTTAAAAATCGTACGTTATTTAACGTTGTAAATTGGGACGGAAACTTCGCAAATTAAAAGAATTTATGTTTTGTTGTTTTTAAGAATTTTTGATCGTCGATCGATGGACATTGTATATGTGACGGTTTTATGTTATACTATTGCTGCTAAATTGACAGGAAACTTTATTGAAATTTACAAATAAGAACAAAATCGTTGAATATCTTAACAGGCTTGAAACGTATATTAGTCAAACATTTATGAATTTGGACTCTTTCATGGCGTCTAGAACTCTGTTTTAGATTCTTAGGTAAGACGGAATCGTTCCTGAACGTTATCGAGATGTATACTCTATCGTATAGAGGATATCGTTTCTTAGCCTCGCTTTACAATCATGTGTAAACGTAATATTGTTATTGCAGTGTCCATCCAATTGATCGGCTTTTCTCAATGATCTCTTAGTATACGAGGGTCGATGTTCTCTCAGTCCCAAATATTAGGTACTGAAAACGCATATTCGCCATTTAAATTTTTCTACTTCAAAGTTTTCTGTTGAAGTGTATTGAATTAATTTCCATTGCGGTATTTGTTGTGTTTACAAAGCACCAGTACTAAGTTGAGATTTTTTCACAAGTAACCATTGTATTTAGATTTTTTCCTTGATTGAAAAAAGGGAATACTAATCTCTCATTACAATGTTCATAAGTATACTCTCTCGCTTTCTTCTCACTATATTTATACAATTTCCAGTATAGTATAGTAATTTCCAGACGTTTCTGCTCCTGCTTCCATATAGGAGTATTATGGTGAGACTTTTCACCAGAAATTGCGACATTTCGCAAAAACAATGCCAATTTTATGGCGATAAGGATTTTTCTCATAGTGGTCGTAAACAGTTATTCTTGTAATATTTCTTACATTGAATATACCGGCAATTTTATATGTCCATTATAAACTATAATTACGCTTGTTCACTCATGGTGAAATGGATGGTTGGTGTATTATTTTATGGGTATTAAAAACCATTTGCGCATATTTTACATCTCGCTCTAGCGTAAAGCATTTTTCTCGTTTCTCACAAGCCCGTTGAATATCTCGATAGAATATTGTGACATATAAGAATCGTTTAATTTTGGAAACGGTTTTTAAACGTATAAGTAAACTCCGGACAATCCGTTGAATACCTCGATAGATGATTGTTACAAATATGTGTGACATGGATATGAATTCTGTTTCTAAGTAAAGGCTATCTTTGGAGAGTTTTAATACGACCACGTATGGAGCTTTTTGGTGTGTCTAGTGCGAGTAGTAGTCACTAGATGGCGCTGTTTTCATTCCATACCAATCGCAGTTGACGACAACGCTATCGAGTAGTTAAACTACACTCGCACTGGGACACTGATCGCGTGCGGGTTATATCGTCCTCACTCTTGTATTAACGTTGTATTCTTTACTTCTTAGCTTTAAGTTAAACGTTTTTGTGTTTATATTTTGATTTTCCTATTAAGTATGTATTGACATTATAAATATAAATGTCTACTAGTTATGTTTTTTTTTACTTGTTTTTTTTATTCTGTTTTATTTTTATATTGCTCGAGCTCGAACTGATCAAAGTGATGTTGTATAAAAGAGTATGTAGTCTATAGATACTGAATGAAAGTGAAATGAATTTGTACTACTTGAGAATAGTATACTTTGATAGATTCGACCGTTTTTTTTTTCAACTTTAATTTATAATCTTCAAATATGTCACTCGGAACAAAAAATATTTATCGTCTTTAAATAAATAAACAATTTTAGGCATTCACATGTGGTATGAGATCTTTCGTGTTCTATTTATTTGCGCGTCATTCATTGTGAAGCTTATGTATACAGAGAACGGCATTTTAATTTTTTATTATCAGCTGTCATGCTCGTCGTTTTGCTCGATACAGACTAATACTCGAAATAGTAATGTCCCAATTTGGGACGTATTTCTGTCTTCAATGTGTGCTCTCTAGTATCTGCTTGTTTTAACACGTTTTGTTATTGTTATTAAAACAATTTATAATTACAGAAACCCAATAAAGTGATGTGTATTAAAATAAACAATAGTATCGTTACTTAAACAAATTTTTTTTTATTATTGTAATATGATCTATGTACCTACATAGAATGTATATTCGCCACGTACGCGCAGGCAATTTATACGCAGCCTTACGTTATTTTACTTCATAAACTGTTCGCGGAATAATTTCAGACTCGACGACGACTCGTGACATTTAAAGTTGTACGTTTATCCTATTTTTAATATTATTTGGGGTCACCATTTAATTATAAATAATTGTTACGAGTGTATATCTGGGAACAAGATCGTTGAATATCTTAGCAGACTTGAAAGGTATATTAGTCAAACATTTATGGATTTGGACTCTTTCATGTTCGAGTTGACCCAAATTTATCATTCAACTTCATCAATAAGGCTGTATATGTTCGATAGCCATAATATAAAAATATATTGTTGGAGTTATCGTGTTATTATATACTATAATATTCAAACATTAATGGATTTGGACTCCTATGGCGTCTAGAACGTTCTTTTACTCTTGTATTGTTGTAGAAATAATTTCTGAACGTCTTCTAACAGGTACATTTATGGGTTTTACTTTCTTGGGAGTATTAATTAGGGTCTATATGGAACTAACTATGTTACCTAATATTTCTCTAAAGCGATTGAATTCTCGAGGTTAGTTTTTCTACGACGCAGTATCTCTATGTCTCATACTTATTATTATTGAGCGAAATGGTTCCTCAAGACCATCGTCATTCGCCACCACTGATATCAAAACCGTTGAATTCCTGACCGCCCAATGGATATATTTGTTCTTAGTCAAGAGTAAAAGAGACAACTAGCCATGCTCACCGAAATAAAAGCAAGTTTGATGAATTTCTCTTCAGCAATCGTTATATTTCGAAATCGCAGTCGAAGAAGTAAATTTCATAGGCGATTGTTTTTAAATTCTATATTACCGTTTGACGGGTCGCGTTGTACTTCCCCTTTTCCGTTTTTTGAGTCATTGTCGCTAATCGTTACAAGTTTATATCTGGGAACAAGATCGTTGAATATCTTAGCAGACTTGAAAGGTATATTAGTCAAACATTTATGAATTTGGGCTCTTTCATGGCGTCTAGAACGTTCTTTAACGCCCTTAATTGTTGGCGGAATAATTTCTGAACGACTCCCAACATTTACATTTGCGAGATTGATTATATAAGAAATGTAAAAGATATAGTTTTCAACTTAAATAAAATGTTTTTAATTATGAATTATTTATTTAAGATCGCTTTCGATCAATACAACGCCATTGTCAGTCGCCACTACTGACATCTAAACCGTTGAAGTTATCACACGCGATGGACGTGTAGAATGTGGATGTATCTGTTCTTAGTCAAGAGTAAAAGAGACAACTAGCCATGCTTGCCAAAATAAGAAGCAATTTAAGAAAGGAGTATTGTGGTGAGACTTTTCAATAGACACTTTTCACCAGTTCCACCACTTTTCATCACTTTTTACCAGGATTGCTAGATTTTGCAAATACAATTACAAATCGTTTGACGTTAAGGATTTTTCTCATAATGTTCGTAAATAGTTTTTCTTGTAAAATTTCTTACATTGAATATAGCGGCAATTTATTATATCCATTATAAACTAAAATTTATCACTTGTTCACTCAATGGTGAAATGGATGGTTGGTGTATTATTTTATGGTTATAAAAACCATTTGCGCATATTTTACATCTCGCTCTAGTATAAAGCATTTTTCTCGTTTCATTTTTCGCGATTAATTCTCATCTCGCCCACAAGCCCGTTGAATATCTCGATAGACTATTGTTACAAATAAAAATCGTTTAATTTTGGAAACGGTTTCGGTGCGCTGTTCCAATGCATAGACATGGTCCTGTTTCTAAGTAAAGGCTATATTTGTGGAGTTCTAATAAAACGACTGATTTTAAAAACAAATTTATAGATTATATAAAATATACTTTAAGACAGAAGTGAAATATATATCAAAAAGAAGTAATTAATCACTAAATAATGAATTTAATGACATTATATCAATATATGTTATATCGATACAATTACAATTTCCCGCCTAAAATAGTAATAATAAACAAAAGAAGTCCGTGACAGTTACGAAGTGTATGCTGCCAGTGCTATTGTCCACAGATATTTGCTAACAATAGATATATAGGAAAATATTTTATGCACATGAATATAACATGACAAAAATTCGAGATCTATATTCGAATACCTAATATATAAATTAGAAAAATATATAAAATGAATTACAACACTAAAACCAATTCTTCGACAAAGCCGTTAATTTGAATTATTTTAAAAAAATATTCATGACTTTCGATCGTTCTCATTTTCTCATTAGGAATCAAATCTTGGCACACTATGAATGTCTGTGAAACAGGTATTTATTGACGTCGTAGTAACAAGATTGAATATCTAAGGAATGTAAAAGATATAATTTTTTAATCGTTTTATATATAAAGGTGACGTGTTATTTACTAACTATTGCTGCTAATTTGAGAGGAGGCTTTATTGAAGTTTACAACTGAGAACAAGATTGTTGAATATCTTAGCAGACTTGAAAGGTATATTAGTCAAACATTTATGAATTTGGACTCTTTCGTGGCGTCTAGAACGTTCATTAACGGTCTTAATTGTTGGCATAATAATTTCTGAGCGTCTCCCAACATTTACATTTGCGAGATTGAGTATATAAGAAATGTAAAAGATATAGTTTTCAACTTTAAAAATATGTTTTTATTTATGAATTATTGAAGATCGCTTTCGATCAATACAACGCCATTGTCAGTCGCCACTACTGACATCAAAACCGTTGAAGTTATCACACCCGATGGACGTGTAGAATGTGAATGTATCTGTTCTTAGTCAAGAGTAAAAGAGACAACTAGCCATGCTTGCCAAAATAAGAAGCAATTGAGGAAAGGAGTATTGTGGTGAGACTTTTCAATAGCCACTTTTCACCAGTTCCACCACTTTTCATCACTTTTCACCAGGATTGCTAGATTTTTCTCATAGTGATCGTAAACTGTTTAACTTGTGATGTTTCTTACATTAAATATACCGGCAATTTTTTATGTCCATTATAAACTATAATGAAACTTGTTCACTCATGGTGAAGTGGATGGTTGGTGTATTATTTTATGGGTATTAAAACCATTTCTGCAAATTATATTTCTCATTATAGAGTTAGGGAATAGAGAGTGCACCTGTGTCTCAAAAACTATAATATCTCCTGTGTAGTTGGCTATTCTCTCTTGAAATTGACCGCCGTGGCAAAAATCGGTCTGGAGGACATTATTATTATTATTATTTCTCATTCTAGCGTAAGCATTTTTTTCGTTTCATCTCACGATTCTCATCTCACTCACAAGTCTGTTGAATACCTCGATGACTATTTTGACATATAAATCGTGTAATTTTGGAAACGGTTTTCAAACGTATAAGATAAATTCCGTCACTCGACTCTGACTCATATCTCCGTACGACCGCGCGCTCAAATGTCACGCTTGATTCATTCGCCATCGACCTTGAATACAATGAAACGAACGATGATTACTTAATCATCATCACCAAGTACAATAGAACGAGACGTGTGTAAAGTAACTTGCGTTACTTCACGCGGCTCAATATTGTGTCATCAATTGAAACTGTCCAATGAATTCGATTTTTCTAGAATTTTGTTTGGTCGACGTGAGCAGCTTTTATCGTTCGTTTATGCACAGCCGCTTTATAAGGCCTTCCCGCTCTAGCTTACGGTATTTCGTGTAGTCTACGAATTAGTTGAATTTCTCGATATATAATTGTTACGAATATGTATCATATTCGTTTTCGTCCGTTTGTTGTTTGCTGTCTGTTGTTGTTGATTTAAAAAACAAATTTATAAATTATATAAAATATACTTTTAAGACAAAAGTGAAATAGCAATTAAAAAGAAGTAATTAACAACAAAATAATGAATTTAACGACATTTTATCAATACACGAATGAAACAAATCAAATTAGATAATTAGGTGATAAAAATAATTTACTTATCATGTGTATATCTTACTCTGACAGATAACAATTTCCCGCCTAAAAGAGTAATAATATAAAAAGAAGGCGGTCACTAGATGGCGCTGTTTTCATTCCATACAAATCGCAGTTGACGACAAAGCTATCGAGTAATTAAACAGCACTCGCAATGGGACACTGACCGCGTGCGGGTTATATCGTCCTCACTCTTGTATTAAGCTTTAAGTTAAACGTTTTTGTTTTTATGTTTTGATTTTCCTATTAAGTATGTATTGACATTATAACTATAAATGGCTATTAGTTATGTTTTTTAAATAAAAGTTTTTTATTGTGTTTTATTTTTTTATTACTCGAGCTCGAGCTGATCAAAGTAATGTTGTATATAAGAAGTTAATATGTACTACATAAGAATACTATATTTTTGATTTGAAGAATACTATATTGTTGATTAGATCGTTTTTTTTCAACTTAAATTTATAATCTTTGGATGTGACAAAAAATATTTGCAGCCTTTACATATAAATAGTTTTGGGCATTCACGTGTAGTAAGTATGAGATCCCTCGTGTACTATTTATTTTCGCCGGTGACGATTCACGGTGAAGCTTGTGTAAACAGAGGACGGCATTTTTATTATTTATTATCAGCTATCATTATTCTTGGTGGAGCCTCACCCCTAGAGAACATCTCGGGGGAGTTGTGTTTCCGTTGAACTCCTAACAAGTTATTAGTCAAGAGTAAAAGAGACAATTAACCATGCTCATCAATATAAGAAGCAAGTTTGATCAATTTCAAATATTTCCAAAAAAAAAAATCAATTTACCCGTAGCATATATGTCGAGATGAGATTGAGAGGAGGCTTTATTGAAGTTTACACATGAGAACAAAATCGTTGAATATCTTAGCAGACTTGAAAGGTATATTAGTCAAACATTTATGAATTTGGACTCTTTCATGGCGTCATCTTCTTCTTTAACGCCCTTAATTGTTGGCGGAATAATTTCTGAACGACTCCCAACATTTACATTTGCGAGATTGAGTATATAAGAAATGCAAAAGATATAGTTTTCAACTTTAAAAAAAATTCTTTTTAATTATTAATTATTGAAGATCGCTTTCGATCAATACAACACCATTGGCAGTCGCCACTACTGACATCTAAACCGTTGAAGTTATAACACCCGATGGACGTGTAGAATGTGGATGTATCTGTTCTTAGTCAAGAGTAAAAGAGACAACTAGCCATGCTTGCCAAAATAAGAAGCAATCGAGGAAAGGAGTATTGTTGTGAGACTTTTCAATAGCCACCAGTTGACCACTTTTCACCAGTTCCACCACTTTTCATGACTTTTTACCAGGATTGCTAGATTTCGCAAATACGATACCAATTTTTTGGCGTTAAGGATTTCTCTCATTGTGGTTGTAAACAGTTGTTCTTGTAATATATCTTACGTTGAATATACCGGTTAATTGATATGTCCATTATAAACTATAATTACAGTTGTTCACTCAATGGTGAAATGGATGGTTTGTGTATTATTTTATGGTTATAAAAACCATTTGCACATATCTTACATCTCGCTCTAGCGTAAAGCATTTTTCTCGTTTCGTCTCGCGATTAATTCTCATCTCGCCCACAAGCCCGTTGAATATCTCGATAGACTTTTGTTACAAATAAAAATCGTTTTATTTTGGAAACGGTTTTCGGTGCACTTTTCCAATGCATAGACATGGTCCTGTTTCTAAGTAAAAGCTATATTTGTGGAGTTCTAATAAAACGACTGATTTCTTATGCCACTATGAGATGGGATTCATTGTAGAAATAGACATTTAGGTGGGCGTTTGGTTCCAAAATTAACATTATTATTTCATAAGCTACGGGGGTACCTCGAATTTTCGAGGTATTGGTAAGATAGCATGAAATCGGATAAATTATTTAATAAAGTAGCAATTGAATTGAGCTTATATGTTTTATTTTTCATATAAAATTTATGGCCCAAATATTCCCTACGAAGAAATAGAAGTTGTAATGAAAGCTCACTTTCCATTACATGGATAGAGGTACTTTTGATAAAACCACCTATAATACGTATAGTCTGATTTTGAGTCCAGTCAAGTTTTTTAAGATTTGACTGAGAACTGTCTCCATAAAGAAAGCTCGTGTAATCTGAGCGACTACGGAACATTGAAATATATATCCTACGTAGGTGCTTGGGATGAATTCTCCAACCTGAACCAACCAAAACTTTGTATATAGTTAAAAACCTAATGCATTTATCTTTAATCTCGCTAACATGTTTAGCCCAACTAAGAGACCGATCTAGCCATATCACTAGATATTTAACGTGTTCCACTGCGTCCAAAATTATATTATTTACTTCAAGTTCAACTATACTTCTAAATGGACGTTTTTTAAATATACAAACCTTATTTTTGGTTGAGGACAGATTCAAACCAGAACCAGACTGAGAACAAGATCGTTGAATATCTTAGCAGACTTGAAAGGTATATTAGTCAAACATTTATGGATTAGCACTCTTTCATGGCGTCTAGAACGTTCTTTAACGCCCTTGATTGGGACCAGTGTCAAGCCAGCAGGTCTCTTGCCATCGGAGCGACTGAGACCTGGTGGTTCCAATAAGCATGGGACATTCGCCGAAACCTAAGCCCTCCGGACAATGTCATTTAGGCTGTGGTGTCGGGGAAATCTCTTCGAGCATCGCCCGAAACTCAATGCGTGATGACCGTTGGCATCGTTAACATCGCAGTCCAGGCGGAGAGCCACAACCACACGCAAAGATTCATTATCAAGAAGAGTCCCAAAGTAGAGGGAAGGCAAATCCTGCAACCAAGCTCCAGACTCTGCCCTTGACACCGCTCTGAGTCTGGCCAGATCCACTCCCCCAGCCGCACTGACAAATCTGTCGAGCTCAACAAAACACATTCTCAACAGAACCTAGGCTACATGCGCAGAGATCCTAGTGAGACGGTTCTGAGCAAGTAAAAGGAGACATCCCCCGACTTAAATTGACCTTGGGATAAATAGGTGTACCCAGAAGATTAAATAATAATGATAATTTATTTATTCAAGTAACAAGACTCAAATACATACAAAATTGCAAAAAAATCAAGTAAAATAAACACTACCATCTACTACTTTTACAATTTACAGGTCCAGCTGAAACTTTACAACAGCGGTTTATAAATATACAGTCAAGTCTGTTAACAACCGTTCTTAGAATTTTGTGTGAGCTGGCCCGCACCCTGTGAACCAAGGATGCACACTTTTCGCATTAATGCGTAAAAACAGTCTATATTCTCTTCAGCAAACATCCCTGAAGCACTACAGAAGCGAGGCAACTCCATCAGTAATCTAAAGGTGTTACTGTACTGGACACGAAAAGCATTGTATGATTTTAGTTTATAATTAGCCCACAAACAACATGTATAAAAAAGGTACAGTAAGCGCGGAGTAATGTTTTTTTATAGCCCTTGACGCACGCGCAAATCTTCTGACAAGCATGTTAGCTTTTATTGACAATGCTCACCTTTCCCTTTCAATGTTATTATCATCCTTGAGACTGGTGGTTAGTATGTGTCCAAGGTATTTAAATTGGAAACCTGAGTCAAGCTCATTTTATTAATTTTTACCGAAGTTAATATTTTTTTTATTATCATTTTATTATTATTAAAGGTTTAACGAGACAGTTACTTGAGGCCAGGTAGAATGGAAGAGAAAAGAGAGAAGTTATTATAGGGGCCGGTTCCATATTGAAAAAACTCGCACTTATCGAGTAAATCTATAACCTAAGTCTTTAAAGAGGGGAATCAAAGTAAGGATATCTTGCCTCACGTCTTCTAGCTTTCCCCCAATAGTACCCTCATCTGGGTACCATTTATTAAGATATTTTAAAGACAAGATTGCCTTGTGGATTGCAAGGCTGAAAGTAAGTGATCTAACTTGGGCTTGGGCTGTGCATCAACTTGGGAAAGTATTAGGGAATTCTCGAAGAAGAGCTAAAAAGGGAACTGATAAACCTGTTGAAGAAATGGGTTAAGAGAAGAAATGTAGGTTAAGTTAGTTTACTTCATAAATTAATAATAATAATTTCAGACTCGACGACGACTCGCGACATTTAAAGTTGTACGTTTATCCTATTTTTAATATTTTTTGGAGTCACCATTTAACTGTAAATATTTGTTACGAGTATATGTATATCTGGGAACAAGATCGTTGAATATCTTAGAAGTCATAAAAGGTATATTAGTCAAACATTTATGGATTTGGACTTTTTCATGTTCGAGTTGACCCAGATTTATTATTCACACTAATAAATAATAAGGCTGTATATTTTCGATTGCCATGATATAAAAATATATTCTGGATTCCAAACAGTTATTTTTAACATTATTTGGAGTCATCGTTTAATAATGTACTATAAAATTTAAACATTGGTGGATTTGGACTCTTTCATGCCGTCTAGAACGTTCTTTTATTCTTGTATTGTTGGCGGAATAATTTCTGAACGTCTCCCAACATTAACATTTGCGAGATTGAGTATATAATAAATGTAAAAGATATGTTTTCAACTTTAAAAAAATATGTTTTTAATTATGAATTATTGAAGATCGCTTTCGATCAATACAACACCATTGACAGTCGCCACTACTGACATCAAAACCGTTGAAGTTATCACACCCGATGGACGTGTAGAATGTGGAAGTGTCTGTTCTTAGTCAAGAGAGACAACTAGCCATGTTTGCTATTGAAGAAAGGAGTATTGTGGTATGGAGCTAACTATGTAACCTTATATTTCTGTTAAGCAATTGAATTCTCAAGGTTTATTTTTCTACAATGCAGTATCTCTATGTCTCATACTTATTATTATTGAGCAAAATGGTTCCTCAAGACCATCGTCATGACCGCTGATGTCAAAACCATTGAATTCCTAACCGCGCAACGGATGTATCTGTTATTAGTCAAGAGTAAAAGAGACAACTAGCCATGCTCACCAAAATAAGAAGCAAGTTTGGTCAATTTCACATTTTTCCCAAAAAAATAATCAATTTACCCGAAGCATATATGACTTCATATGTGTATATGTGTATAACTGACTCTTTGTTTCTAAAATGCTGTTGATGGTAGACTTGACGTATGCGTTTTTCTTCAAACATCTCGTCCGTATGAAAATCGTACGTTATTTAACGTTGTAAATTGGGACGGAAACTTCGCAAATTAAAAGAATTAATGTTTTGTTGTTTTTAAGAATTTTTGATCGTCGATCGATGGACATTGTATATGTGACGGTTTTACGTAATACTATTGCTGCTAAATTGAGTGGAGACTTTATTGAAATTTACAAATGAGAACAAAATCGTTGAATATCTTAACAGGCTTGAAAGGTATATTAGTCAAACATTTATGAATTTGGACTCTTTCATGGCATCTAGAACTCTGTTTTAGATTCTTAGGAAATACGGAATCGTTCCTGAACGTTATAGATACTTGAGATGTACTCTATAGTATAGACGATATCATTTCTTAGTTTCGCTTTAAATTGTAAAGCGTCGTCGTCGAGTCTTAAACTATTCCGCGAACAATTTATGAAGTAAAATAACGTAAAGCTGCGTATAAATTGCCTGCGCGTAAGTGGCGAGTATCCCTTCTATGTAGATTATATTATAATAAGAAAAGTTAATTTGTTTTAGTAACGATACTATTGTTTATTTTAATATACATCAATTTATTGGGTTTCTATACTTATACATTGTTTTAATAACAATAATATACGTATTAGAACAAGCAAATATGTTACTAGCGAGCACAAATTGAAGACTGAAATACGTCCCGAATTGGGACGTTACTATTTCGAGTATTACTCCGTATCAAGCAAAGCGACGACATGACAGCTGATAATAAATAATAAACTTCCGTCCTCTGTTTATATTAGCTTCACACGAATGAAAATAAATAGTACACAAGGGATCTCATACCACATGTCAATGCCTAAAATTGTTTGTTTATCTATATTTAAAGACAGTAAATATTTTTTGTTCCGAGTGACATATTCAAAGATTATAAATTGAAGTTTAAAAAAAAACGATCGAATCAACAAAAATAATTAATAAATAAAAATATATTTTTTTAAAGTTGAAAACGTTCAGAAATTATTCCGCCAACAATTAAGGGCGTTAAAGAACGTTCTAGATGCCATGAAAGAGTCAAAAATTCATAAATGTTTGACTAATATACCTTTCAAGTCTGCTAAGATATTCAACGATCTTGTTCTTAGATAAAAACCTGCAACAATTAGCGACATAGACTCAAAAAAATTGTTACAACGGAAAAGGGAAAGTACAACGTGACCCGTCAAACGGTTATTTAGAGATGATAGTCCGACAACTGAATTTTGCTGCGTAATAAATACCTGTTCTACAGACAGCCATAGTGTGCAAAGATTTGACTCCTAATTAGAAAACAAGACCGACCGATGATACGAATATTTCTTTTTAAGTAACTTAAAATGAATGGCTTCATTATTTCTTAGTTACTCAAATCTTTCAGATGATGAAATAACGTAAGATTTTCATCAGCCGTGATTATATCACTTATCAGTTTGCTGAAGAACTAAAAATTTTGAAAACAGAGAAATTCACCATACTTGCTTCTTATTTTGGTGAGCATGTCAAGTTGTCTCTTTTACTCTTGACTATGAACAAATACTTTTTGGTAAGCATGCCTAGTTGTCTCTTTTACTCTTGACTAAGAACAGACACTTCCATGTTTTACACGTCCATCAGGTGTGATTCTAAAAAAAAAAAGGGCTTTTTCGCATAAGCGAACATGCCGCCCTGGTTGAGAATTCTTAGGAGGGTACAAAATATAATATATTAAACTTAAAAATACCTTAATTAATCGCAGATCTAAGACTTAATTTGGACAACATTTTTGCGAGATTTGACTTCGGATCTGACAGAATGACATTGCATTGTCCAACAGACTTTATATCCAAATTAAGTCTAGTTCTAAGAGATTCGTTCTGAGCACATTCCATCAATACGTGCAAAAGATCATCAGGTACATTACAAGTTGAGCAGTTTGGAGAAGTTTATTTCCGCATCAGAAATGCAAACTTATTGCATGGGATGTGCCCAGACCGAAGCCGCAGAATTAATTTCGTTTCATTAAAATTCATGTTACTATTCTCAATCCAAGGATATCTGCATGGATGAGGCTGGATCGTACGGTACCATATACCTTTCTCCTTAGCTCTTTCGTCAAAGTACTCTTTCCATAAATCATAGCAATGCACTTTTAGATTTGGCAAGTAACTTTCAAATGAAGGTGTAAAGAGGACTTCAACACCGTCAGATATAGCTTCTTTGGCTAGTACATCTACTTGTTCATTCCCTTCTATGCCTACGTGAGATGGTATCCATTGAAAGAAAATTACTTTGTCATCTGATTGTAACTTAGATAGAAGCTTTAGAATCGCGTAAGCTATAGGTAACCCTCGACAGATCGAGGTACACCGAGCTAGGTGTTGAAGCGCGCTTTTGGAGTCTGACAAGATAACTACTTTACTGTAGCTTGTACACTCAATATAGCCTAAAGCCTCTAAAATAGCTACAAGCTCAGCTTCCATTATAGATACCTCTATTTTAATTTGGAATTTAGAATAAATGATCAAATTGAAATCCAAAAATGCAGCTCCTATTCCATATTTGTCTTTCGAACCATCTGTAAATATTTTTTGACAGTTGGAGTAATTCGAATTTATGTATTTTATACAAGTATTTCGCAAACTAATTTGATGATACTCTCGCTTAGAACCGGTAAATCCTTCGATATTTGTTTTTAGAATGCTTGACATATCAATACTAGTTACCCATTGATCTAATGAAAACATGCCTAAACTTGAGAAAGAGTTGCATGGTTGAGATTTGTACATCTCTCTTCTGGGTAGGTACCACCCACTCATCAGATATTCACTGGTGGTAGGGCTTTGTGCAAGCTCGTCTGGGTAGGTACCACCCACTCATCAGATATTCTACCGCAAAACAGCAATACTTGATATTGTTGTGTTCCGGTTTGAAGGGTGAGTGAGCCAGTGTAATTACAGGCACAAGGGACATAAAATCTTAGTTCCCAAGGTTGGTGGCGCATTGGATATGTAAGCGATGGTTGACATTTCTTACAATGCCAATGTCTAAGAGCGTTGGTGACCACTTACCATCAGGTGGCCCATATGCTCGTCCGCCTTCCTTTTCTATAAAAAAAAAAAAAAAAAAATCTCGGAAATTTGTGTAAGTAGAGGTTTTTTCTTGTTAGTCCAGAATCTGTTATGTGTCAGATCTGTTAATTGATTAATTAATGAAAAAGAAGTATTATTATAGAGTGATCTGTTTTTAAGCCAAAATTTTCCTGCCAAATATAATCTTAAATACAAAGGAGGTAAACAAAGTTCACTCTCCATCACATGTATGGGAGTGGTCCTTATAAACCCTCCAATGTTTCGCATTGCTTGATTTTGAATTTTGTCCAATTTCGATAAATTGGTTTTACAACAGTTGTCATACAAAAATGAACCATAATCTAATCTACTTCTAAGTAACGTTATATACAGCTTACGAATATGTTTTGGATGGACTCCCCAACCTGATCCTTTTAACACCTTAAATATATTTAAAAACTTAGACACCCTAGACACAATCTCTTTAATATGTTTAGTCCATCTAAGACCGCGATCCAGCCACATCCCCAGGTATTTAACATTATCCACGACTTCCAAAACTACATCATTTAGAGTAATAGTAATATTGTGCAATTTGTGCCCTCTTGAAAAAATACATATTTTGCTTTTTGTTGATGAAATTTCTAAATTAATATCATGGAATTTTTTGGCTATACAATCAAAAGCAGTTTGTAATCGGCTTTGAATGTCAACTAAATTATCAGAAGAAGTAAATATTACAAAGTCATCGGCATATTGCGAAAAACTAATATAATCCATCGAATTAATAGTATCACATATATCAATTGTTGCAACATTAAATAGTAATGGAGATATAGGATCTCCCTGTGCAAGGCCTACTCCCGTACATCTTACAATTTTAAAGTCTTGGCCTTTAATAATCAGACATCGTTTATGTAAAAAATCCCACAAATAATTACAAAGCATACTGCCTACACCTAATTGATCTAATTTACAAATAAGATATGTAACATCAACATTGTTATAAGCATTTTCTACGTCTATAAAACACCCCACTGTCATTAGATTTTTACTAAATCCAATTTGTACACTAGATACGAAGTCTGTTAAATTATCTAAGCAAGAGCGGGTTTTTCTAAACCCTTTTGTTTGTTCGGAAAATATATGATTTTTTTCAAGATACCATTCGATTCTATTCTTTAAGATAGCATGACAAATTTTGCATATACATGACATCAGGGATATTGGCCTAAGAGATGATACTTGGGTACAGTCCCGGCCAGGCTTAGGAATGAGAAGTATGCGAATGTATCGCCATTGATTAGGAACTATATTACTATTGAGGAACATATTATAAATTTTTAGTAACGTAGTCTTTCCTATAGTAGGTAAATTAAAAATCATTGAATATGAGACATCGTCTAAACCTGGTGCCGTGTCCTTAGATTTTAAACATTTTTCTAATTCATGTGTCGAAATGATGGATTCTAATTTTAAGTTTCGAGATGTACAGCGAGGGTGGCATGGAGTAACAAAATCGGGTGTGAGGTTATTTAACATCGTTTCGGCTACAGTTTTGCCCACCATTCGCTTAGCAAATTTGTGTCCTTTTATCCATCTCATTCGCATCCACATTTGATAACTTCAACGGTTTTGACATCAGTGGTAGCGAATGACATTGGTCTTGAGGAACCATTTCGCTCAATAATAATAAATATGAGACATAGGGATACTGCCTCGTAGAAAAACTAACCTTGAGAATTCAATTGCTTAAGAGAAATGTAAGGTTATATCGTTAGCTCAATATAAACCCTAATGAATAACCCCAAGTAAGTAAAAGCCGTAAAAATGTACATGTTAGGAGACGTTCAGAAATTATTCCTATAACAATACAAGAATAAAAGAACGTTCTAGACGGCATGAAAGAGTCCAAATCCATAAATGTTTGAATATTATAGTACATAATTACACAATGACTCCAAATAATGTTAAAAATACTGTTAAGAATCCACAATATATTTTTATATTTTTTTTTTTTTTATAGAATAGGAAGGCGGACGAGCATATGGGCCACCTGATGGTAAGTGGTCACCAACGCTCTTAGACATTGGCATTGTAAGAAATGTCAACCATCGCTTACATATCCAATGCGCCACCAACCTTGGGAACTAAGATTTTATGTCCCTTGTGCCTGTAATTACACTGGCTCACTCACCCTTCAAACCGGAACACAACAATATCAAGTATTGCTGTTTTGCGGTAGAATATCTGATGAGTGGGTGGTACCTACCCAGACGAGCTTGCACAAAGCCCTACCACCAGTAAATATATTATGTCAATCGACCATATGCAGCCTTATTGATGCGATTGAATGATAAATTTGGGTCAACTCGAACATGAAAGAGTCAAAATCCATAAATGTTTGACTAATAGACCTTTCAAGTCTGCTAAGATATTCAACGATCTTGTTCTGTGTTATAAACTTCAATAAAGCCTCCTCTCAATTTAGCAGCAATAGTTAGTAAATAACACATCACCTTCATATATAAAACGATGAAAAAATTATACCTTTTACATTTCTTAGATATAAAATGTTGTTACTACGAAGTGTATAAATACCTGTTTCACTGACATTCATAATGAGAAAATGAGAACGATCGAAAGTCATGAACGAAATATCCAGGACTTTCGATTATCGATTTAAAATATTTCAAATACTCGCATCGCAAACCGCATTGTGAGTGAGCATGTCGTTGTGAGCAAAAAATATCCTTATCTTTTAAATAAGAATAAAAAAAGCTTGCGTATCGAGCTCAATAGTTGTTGTTTGCATTATGAACCTTATGTGTAATGGATGATGACTCTAATCTGGATGACAATGTTATGCAGTTATGTAATTATGTGGACGACTATGAGAATGGAAATTTACTAGCAGAGGAACGAGTTATAAGAGACGTTAAAGATTATACACGACCGATTAATTTATTAATATGGAATTTAGTTCAAATAAACGTAGCCGCTGAAAGAATGGACACAGGCTTCTCGAAGTAAGGCGATGAGAAAATCTATTGAGGATATTCAGTTAAGTGTTACTTGCAGAGATAAATTTCAGAAACAATTTGCTTTAGCTTACTTAAATCGCAAAATATTGCTGGCGTTATGAAAGTTAAATATGTTAATGCGTATAAAATTCTTATGAGTTTTAACACAGAAGACTTAGCGGAGAAGCTTATGAACTTGGAAGAACGTTGTAATATGGGTTGGAGGTACCAAAAAACTTGAGAGGTAGGAATTTCTAACGGTATTGTTAAGGATATCGATTCAGATTTATCAGAAGAAGATTTATTAAATTATCTACAAAATGAAATCGAAATTATGTCGGTTAAGAAGCTTAGCCGTAGAAGCGGCCATGAGTGGACGCTGAGTGAATCTATTAGAGTTGGGTTTAAAAGATCTGCTTTACCGTCTTATATTGTCATACTGGATTTGAGAATCAAAGTTGAACCTTTCATATTTCCGGTAACTCAGTGCTCCAAATGTTGGAAATATAAAAACCTTACGCCTTCTAATAAAATTATATGCCCTAAGTGCGATGGACATCATGAAAACTGCGAAAGCACCTCATTCAAGTATGTCAACTGTGGGGAAAACCATTTGGCGTTATCAAAAGCTTGTCGGATTTATAAAAAAGAAAAAAGAATCAGAGAGCTCATGTCAGAATTTAATGTCACATATAGGAAGGCGATGTTATTATACGTGCCCCCTTCTCCATCGCCTTGCGAAGTGTTCCACGCTGCTCCAATGCGGGTTGGTGGAATATTTATATTTATTAATTTATTTATAAATGGATAGTAGATATGTAAAACAGTTAAATTTAAATATATATCAATGGAGGCTCGTAGTATAAGGCCTAAGTTGTCATCTTTTAAGAATTTGTTGATTCAGGCGAAAATTCGTGTGACGGCTATTACTGAGAAGTAGTTAAATTCGGAATATAAATTGAAAGTTAGCAATTATAATATATATAGGCTAGATAGGAATGTACCATATGGGGGTGTAGCCCTAATAGTGCAAAAATCAATAACGTCAAAAATTGTTAATTTTCAAAATAATAACGGGTATGGAATTTGGGTTAATGTCTTTAACTGTGACCAATTGTAAAATATTATATGAATATATTGCTCGCATGAAGTTAATACGGTACAGGCTGACTGAAATTTCTTATTTCATCTTTCAACTACGAAAACAATTGTTGTAGGGCACTTTAATGGACATCATAAAACGGACAGTCGTGGTTTACTAATAATGAATGCGTTTTTGAATTCTGGCTACATTATTTTAAATGATGGTTCTCCAAACGAGATTTCATGGCGTCTAACGGGATTCTTCCCCACATATGTAACTTTTGTATCATCAGATATTTCCTTGTGTTTTAACAAGTGGGTTTTTAATGAATCACTAGGGAGTGATCATTTACGCATTAAAATAACTTCTAGTTTTTTTGTAAATATTAATTATCATAAAAAAAATTAAAGCAGATAATTGGCAGTGTTATACTTTGTATTTAGAAAAATCTTTTACTGATGTCGTTATTCCGGATGATATAAAGGCTTCCTACGATCTTTTTATTCATTTAATCGATGAAGCGGCGGATTTATTTATTCCTTATATTAAATTTTGTCAAATACCTATAAGTAAATTCTCACCAAAACCTTATTGGAACGCAAAATTATCTAAGGCCGTTGCAATCCGAAGACTTTATCTTGGTAATTTCAGGAATAATCCTACTCCAGATAACCTTGATACATTCTTAGATGCTGTTAGGGAATCACAAAGGGAATTCGACGTTCGGACGTCTTTGAGTAAGGTTGTGTTTACTGCGAAGATTGTTCGATTTGATGAAATCAAACGACATCTGGCGTTGTAAAATTGTGTTGTTATCTCTTATGCGGCACATCTGGACATTCTGCTTTGTACATGAACTATTGGTTTGCCTAATGAGTGGATTTTTTGTTTCGGACTAGGTCTTTGTTAACCCTGTTTTTTTTTTGTAATTGTTATAGTGCTATTATTATGGACGTCGATACTGAGTTGCCGTCCGACGCCTTGATTGGCCGAAAAAGGCCTTATAATGGGCTCGCCACTTTTAACTCCGACTCCGATATGGAAACGGAAACGACAATGACCGCCAAAAGTAAGCTCGATAGTCGAAATAAATTAGCGTCGAAGGGGCGTGGTAGTGGCCTCGCTCGGGCTAAGGCCGAGCTCAAGGAGAAGGTCGTCGAGGCCAAGGAGGAGGCATTTGAGTGTTCCTTGAGGAGAAGGGCGTTCAAAAAGGACGTCTCGCAGGCGATACTGGACTCCGAAGAGTCCGCATCAGAAGCTAGGGAGGATCCTGCGAAGTTGAAAACGGAGAACCTTCGCGCACAAGCTGGCCGCAATGCAGCCCTCATTTTGGACGTGGTGCAAAAATCCTCCAAACTAAAAGGAGTTTCCAAAAAACTGCAGGAGTCAGTGGCTGCCCCGCAGGGAATAATTGACGCCCTAGCGTCTCGAAAGCGGAGGAGACACGAAAACTCCGTGCCGATAATGGCCGCCTGCGTAAGGAAGTGGACGGTCTCAAGGCCGAAATAAAGGCTCACTGCCGGAAGTTCGCTGAGAGACGGACTACGGCGGCAGTGGCAAATGAGGCTTCCAACAGTTCTGCATGGGATAGTCAAACGATGGAGACTTTCAAAGCGGACATAATGTCGTCAGTCGGCGTTATGTTTAATGCACACATGGCGGGATTAGAAGAGCGCCTCCTGCCTGCGAAGGTGCAACGCCCTCCGTTAGCTGCGGATAAAAAAGCGGGAGTCGATGCTACAGAATGCGCCGACATATGCGCAGTCGCACCAAGACGTTTGCTGATTGTAGACGCGTTATTGTCGGATTGCAGAACCGGTTTAATCAGTCTGCGTTCGACACCGCGTCGTAACGTTGTTTATAATGTTGAGTGTTTTGTTCGAGTATAATAGATAAATATGACTACTAATGGATCCAATATACAGGTTGATACGGAACATATAATGCAAATTGATAGGAGTGATAACTTTGAGTATTCAGGGGAAGATGAGACCGTGAGATGCATGATAACGATAGAAGACCAAATAAAAGAAACAGGGAGGCTAATAGAGAAGAAGTTTGGTTTACCGTGCAGAGGAAAGGTAAAAGGTTTGCTCGTGACGGGGACTTTAATGACTGGGAAAGAATACCAGAGGACCAGATTGAAGTTTGCATTACATCCACTGAACCAATTCCAAAACAATTTAAACTGGCTAAGATTTTGAAATCAGAGAACATACAGAATGTTGTTTGTGTTAAATACATAAACTCATTTAAAGTATTGATTCAGTTTGATAAAAAAGATAGTGCTGAGGAATTAATAACTAACAAATTCTTTAATGAAAATGGATATAGGACATATCCGACCGACCGACCGAAACAGCCTGTGAATGTCCCACTGCTGGGCTAAAGGCCTCCTCTCCACATTTTGAGGAGAAGGTTTGGAGCTTATTCCACCACGCTGCTCCAATGCGGGTTGGTGGAATACACATGTGGCAGAATTTCAGTGAAATTAGACACATGCAGGTTTCCTCACGATGTTTTCCTTCACCGTAAAGCACGAGATGAATTATAATCACAAATTAAGCACATGAAAATTCAGTGGTGTTTGCCCGGGTTTGAACCCACGATCATCGGTTAAGATTCACGCGTTCTTACCACTGGGCCATCTCGGCTTTTATAGGACATATAAAACTATGAAAATAAATCATACGTATGGAGTGATAAAAGACATAGATTTAGACCGTACTGATGAAGAAATTTTAGAAATTTTATATAGTAGTATACCAATTATGGGAGTAAAGAGGTAAAACGCAGAAATAGCTCGGATGGAAGATGGGAGAATAGCGAGGCTATGAGAATACGTTTTAAAGGGTCATCGTTACCATCAAAAATTAAGATGTTCGACACCACAGTAATAGTAACACCCTATGCATTCCCTGTTACGCAATGTTCTCGATGCTGGAGATACGGACATACGACCAAAATTTGTCCATCTAACAAAGTTGTTTGCCCGAAATGTGGTGACAACCATCAAAATTGTGAACGATCTTCATTTATTTGTAATAACTGTGGCGGTAATCACATGGCTATGATCAGAATATGCCCCATTTATATTAAAGAAAAACGAGTTCGAGAGCTAATGACAGAATTTAATTGTACTAACTATTTATGTTCCACCCAGCCCCCCTCCAGCACCTGTTATTTCATGGCAAGTATTTCCAACAATTAATAAAGCTAACGATTCGTCTACAGTTAATTGTTTAAAAGAATCTACCGTAGATGAAAATCTAACAAGATCATACGCTGAAGTCACCAAAAACAAAATTAAAAAACCAAAAAAGAAAAAACTAAGGAAGGCCGGAAAAGCAAACGTCGACAACGATGATAATATAGAAATAATGGAATTTAACAATTTGGAGACAGTGGAAGATAGATATTCAGAAACAGAAACAGTACGCAGTGAAGAACAAGGATATGGAAAAAAAGGGAATACATACAAAGATGAGCGAGGATTTGTTGAATGGAAATCAGTACTAAAAATGCTTAAAGATAAAATATTAAATAGTGGTTTGACGTGGGAAGAAAAGATTAAAGAATGCTTAAGTATAATTTATGAGGCTGTATTATCGACTATAGTGAGATTAATATAGGAGTGGCCATGTTTAAGATTCTTAAGCCAATATGGATAGGATCAATATTCCACAATCTATAAACATACTCCAATGGAATGCTCAAAGTCTACGACCATAGATACCAGAATTCGAACTAATATTAAATCAGGAAAAAATCCATATTGCCTTAATCAGTGAGACTTGGTTAGATCCGGACAGCTATTGTCATTTAAGTGGGTATAATATTTATAGATCAGATCGCAGAGACGGATTTGGCGGTGTAGCTATAAAAACTAAAAATTTGAATATTTCGAACTCAGGAATTGAATATACATATGTTAAAATATTTAATTGCGGTGACATTGAAAATATAGTATCGATATATTGCCCCAACAGTTAACATCTCTTTTCAAGACTGGAATGGATTTTTTTCTAAGTTTAATAACAAGACTATAATTGCAGGATATTTTAAAGGGCATCATCGTAATTGGTCCAGGAAACATGATACACGAGGCTGTCAGATTTTTGATGCACTATTAGAGAGTAATTGTATTTCTCAGAATAATGGCAGTGACACTCGCATAAAAATAGTCAACGGTCTGGTTCAGAGAACAACTCCTGATATATCATTAGTATCTGAAGACATAGCTATTAAATTAACGTGGAATGTTTTGAATGAACGCCTAGGAAGTGACCATTTAATAATAAAGATTAAACTAGATATAAACTTAGGCTACACAGTTAGGAAGCGAAGAAATTTTAAAAAAGCAAATTGGACATTATATAGAGAAGTCATCAAACCCTTCTTGAGTATTCAATTCCTAGCAACAATCAACTTGCATATAACAAGTTCATAGCCACATACACGAAAATTTTTGAAAATCCAGCAAGATCTAGTAATTTTAAGCCAAAACCTTTTTGGTCACAAAATATTTCGTCGTCAGTGGCTAAAAGACGCTTAGCCTTAGCAGAATTTAGAAGAAATTCCACTCCTAACAATCTTAATAGTCTGCAAGAAAAGATAGGACAGACACAAAAAAGATATTAGACGTGGTAGATACAAATCGTGGCAGAATTTTTGTGATAATATTAATGACGAAACTTCATATTGTGAGATGTGGATTCGTATGAAATGGATCAAGGGCTACAAACCCACTCAGAATGTTATAGATAACGAAATTGCAGAAAGCTTACTACGAAGTTTAGCACCAGATTTTGTATCACCGAATCGCCCAATATTTAAGTCCGGTAATGTGAAGCTTAAAACTCCGATTACGGTACAGAAATTAAATAATTGTTTAAAACGATCAGATACAGCACCAGGGCAAGACGGCATAGCTTATTTAATGATTTATAATTTGCCCCATTCTGGTAAAAATATACTTGTCACTTTATATAACCAGTTTTTATCAGAAAGTTTCATCCCTAAGCAATGGAGGAAAGTTACAATAGTTCCTGTACCGTAACCGGGAAGGGATAACAGATCAGTATCCGGGTGGAGACCTATTGCACTAATATCTTGTGTCTGTAAAATAATACATACTATAATGACCCGTAGATTAGATTGGTACCTTGAAAAGAACGATTGTTTTTCATATGAAACAGTAGGCTTTAGGAAGTCGCGTTCTTGTTATAATAATCTGGTCAGACTAATAACTCGCATTCAAATCGGATTTACTAAAGGTTTCGCAACGGTTGGTTGCTTCATCGATATAGATAATGCCTATAACAATGTCAATGTCGCAAAGCTATTGAACCTTGTTGATGATGCCGATGTTGGAGCTTTTCTGTGTCGATATCTATGGGAATATCTTCGTGAAAGAATTTTAACTATTCAATTTGGTAACAGTCAAAAATTAACCCGCACTTCAGCAGTAGGCAAACCACAAGGTGATCCTTTATCTCCGTTATTGTTTAACGTGGCTACCAGAAGAATTTGTCGAGAGATTTCACAAGTATTCATCTCGCAATATGCAGACGATTTAGTTATATATAGTTCAAATAAAATAGTCAATGTGGCGGCAAACGATATTCAAAATGCGTTAGATGTATTTTGTAATCTCATAAAAGAAATTAGATTAAGTATATCTAAACGAAAAGTTAAAGTTTGCATCTTTAGTAAATACAGATCTAGAATTAACACGGCAATCCAACTGTTAAACAATAATTTTCGTTTACAAGAAGTCGATAGTGTTAAATATTTGGGAATGTGGTTAGATAGAAGCTTAAAATGGGGTAGGCACATTAATGAAATTAGAGACAAAATTCTTATATTTTTAAAGTGTTAGCTGGAAGTAAACGGGGGATTCATCCAATACACTTACGTCGACTTTATATTTCAATTATCCGTAGCAGACTTGATTATGGTAGTTTCTTATACGATATCGGGCTAAAGAGTCACCTAAGTAAATTGGACAAAGTACAAAATCAGTCAATGCGAGTTATTGGCGGCTTTATCAGAACCACACCAATACATGTCATGGAGAGTGAATTGTATATACAACCTCTAAATATCCGAAGGAAATATCTTGCCGGTAAGTTTGTGCTAAAGTCTAGGTCTATCGAAAATAACGTAACTGTAAATGTTTTAAAAGTTCTAAACGATATGTGTAGTAATTATAACTGGAAAATAAAAAAAATCCTCTGCTCGTTACAGTCTACAGAAATTTATGCCATTATTCCGTTATATCAAATAAAAAATTACTATGTCATTCTCTCCATACATGGGTCAGTGGTATAGACTTATCTTATAATATATTTCCAGTAGTAGAAGGAATAGCGATATCAAAAACACTGTGTAAGAAATCAGACATGTTAAATAGCTGTCGGACACTTCTAGATAACAAATATAAGTCGTTTTACAAAATTTTTACCGACGGATCTAAGGATACACTCGGTTCAGGTGCAGCAATCTTTGACCCTCAGGCAGATGTAAGAATTAAATTTAAAATTAAGGCAGATATATCTATAATGCATAGTGAGCTGATTGCAATTTCGGGATCATTGTCATATGCGTCATCTTGTGCCGGAAGTCAGTTTGTTATACTGTCTGATTCAAAGAGCGCCCTTTTTCACTTGGCTCGGTTAACCTCGACCTGTCGAGGATACCAGGTAGCCTATGATATTTTAGAGTCCATATGCAATAAAGAAGTGCAAATAAAACAATAATTATCCAGTGGATACCTTCACATATTGGAATCATGGGCAACGAGGAAGCTGACAAAGCAGCAAAACAAGCTATTCATGACGGAATTCCTTATCAGTGCATACCTTTACATAGTGAAATTTTAAATAAATTTAAGAAAACATGTAAACAAAACTGGCAGGAATATTTTGATGAACGATCGCGACATAAAGGTATATGGTACAAGACAATTGTATGTGAACTTACTCATTGCCCATGGTTTCAAAAAATTAAAAGTAGCAGAAAAAATATTGTTTTTTTTTTTTTATATTCGCCGGGAGGGCAAATGACTCTACTCCACCTGTTGGTAAGTGGTAGTAGAGTCCAAACGCGACGACGGCCAGTACAGACGGGAAAAACGTTCTGCACTAGCCGCCTTCGCCTTGCCGGCCCGCAAGATGCCTCTTCACGCCTCGTTTGAAGGAACCCGGGTTGTAAGAGGAGGGGAACACGTGAGCTGGTAAGGAATTCCATTTTTTGGAAGTGCGACAAAGAAAGGAGTTGCCAAATTTCTTTGTTCGCGATGGAATTGATGTCACAGTTAGGCGGTGACATCGAGAACCAGCTCGCGTGGACTTAAGAAGGAAGGGGGAAGCAGGAATTAGAGAGAATAATTCCTCAGAGCACTCGCCGTGATACAGTCGATAGAAAGCGCTCAGTGCTGCTATCTCACGACGCAATTGTAAAGGTTCAAGGGTGTTTGTGACCTTTACGTCGCCAATAATGCGTACGGCACGTCGCTGCAACCGGTCCAAGGCCTCAAGTAGGTACTTAGCGGAGCCATCCCAAAGGTGCGAGCAATATTCCACGCAAGAACGTACCTGTGTTTTGTACAGCAGGCACAGTTGTTGTGGCGTGAAAAAGCGCCGCACCTTGTTCAGAACTCCGAGTTTCCGTGAAGCTGTTTTTATAACAGCCTCGATGTAATCCCTTGGACTAAGGTCGCAGCGAACGTCAATCCCCAGCATGGCGATTTTGCTTTGCATCACCAGCGGAGTACCACAGAGGGAGGGAAGAGGGGAAAATGTTGACTTTTTCGCCGTGAGAGCGCATACCTGTGTTTTCTTGGCATTAAACTCAACAAGATTATCAGAGCCCCATTTGGCGATGAGCTCTAACGTCCTATCGAGTTCAATGACAAGATTCTTCCGCCTCTCTTCAATTTCCGCTCGCCCAGCCACTGCGCGTCCGTGGTATCCACCATGCACTGTACTATCGTCTGCATAGCAATGTATGTTCCCAAGAGAGAGCATATCATTGATATGCAAAAGAAAGAGTGTGGGAGATAGCACAGATCCCTGGGGGACCCCAGCATTCACTACATAGAATTGTGAAGCGCAACCATCAACTAAAACACGAAGGCTACGCTTGTGTAGGAAGCTGGCAATCCAGGTGCATAGCTGAGCAGGCAGACCATATGCCGGCAGCTTGGAGAGAAGACTTCTGTGCCAGACCCTGTTGAAAGCCTTGGAGATATCGAGGCTGACAACCAACGATTCTCCATGCTTGTCGATAGCTTCACCCCAGAGGTGCGTTACGTATGCTAGAAGATCACCTGTGGACCGTTTTGGTCGAAACCCGTATTGACGATCATTAATTAAAGAGTGATCTTCTAGGTAATGGATCAGTTGGTTGTTTAAAATCCGTTCCATCACCTTACAAAGTACTGAGGTGAGCTATTGGCCGATAATTTGCCGGGTCAGACCGATCCCCTTTTTTGGGAACCGCTTGCACATTAGCTCTTCTCCAAGCCTCCGGCACACTTCCCGAAGAGAGAGAAAGTTGGAACAGGCGCGTTAACACAGGAGACAGCTCCGCTGCGCACTTCTTCAGCACTATGGCTGGTATTCCATCGGGACCGCTAGCTTTCCGTACATCAAGTGATTGCAGCTCCGCACGCACATCACGTTGCCTGATTTTAATGTCAGGCATCGTATGGCCACATGCAGGTATTGTAGGTGGCAGTGCACTACAATCATCGATGACGGAATTGTCGGCAAAGAGTTTAGCCAGGAGATCAGCTTGCTCTTGCGGACTGTGAGCTAGCGATCCGTCCGGATTTCTGAGCGGTGGCAGCGAAGGTTGGCAGAAATTGTTTTGCACAGACTTGGTCAGACGCCAGAAGCTACGGGAGCCCCTAGGATGCGAAACAAGGTCATGACCAATCTGTACAATGCGCTGTGCATCCGCTCTCGTGTATGCCTTTCTACAGGACTTGGAATTTTTATTATAGTTTGCTTTCAGTGAGTCAATGTTAGATGCCCCGCTAATGCAGCCGTTGATCCACTTGCGATATGCCGCCTGCTTAGATGATACAGCATCGGCACATTCACGAGTGAACCAACGGTTACGCGTACTCCTACTGACGAGATCTGAGCTAGGAATGTAGTATTCCATTCCCAGCATGATCTCGCCAGCAACGGCAGCGGCACTAGCTGTCGGGTCATTCCCACTGAAGCAACGTTCCTTCCAAGGGACCGACGCATAGTAATCGCGCATACCGTCCCAATCCGCCGACCTATAGTGCCAAACGCGACGTTTGCATACCGCTAGTGGCGGCAGCTTGGCCTGTGGCACTCTGGTAGAAATAAGGCCGTGATCCGAAGAGCCAAGAGGAGCCTGAACGACAACCTGATATTCCACCGGGTGAGAAGTCAGCAGAAGGTCCAGTAGAGAAGGTGCTTGCCCATCAATGTCTGGGATCCTGGTGGGCTGATCAACCAGTTGGGTCAAGTCATGTGTGAGAGCAAAAGCATGAGCAATCCTTCCAGCATGGTCAGTTTTGAGGGATTTCACCCAGGATTCGTGGTGAGCATTAAAATCCCCCAAAAACACCAATTCCGCGTTAGGAAATTGCTCTTGCGCAGCATCTGCCACCCGACTAAGATGGTCAAATAATCGGCTTGTCTCCAAGTCACCATTGTGGGATCTGTAGAGGCACACGTAGACTCGGCTCTGACGAACCAGGTCCACACGTACCACCAACATGGAGAAGGAGGGGTCCTCCAAGCAGCGCAGTCGGTGACAGCAAACATCCGTCCTGACGAACAAGCATACTCCGGCTTTCGCTTTGAAGGATTCTTCAAGCGTGTAGCCGGGATAATTAAGGTAGCTGGTATCGGCAGGACGGAGTATTTGTGTCTCCGTGAGAAACAACATTGCTGGCCGTGCTGTCTCGAGATGGTGGTGGACAGCGTTGAGGTTAGTGTGGAGTCCTCGGATGTTAGAGAACTCGACCTCAAACAGCGAGGGTATGGTGGGGGTGTGCACCGCTGTACGACCGTTATTTCTGTTTTGTTGCGCCATTTGGGAAAAATAGAATGGAAAAGAGACGTGAAGCGAGCGATGTATTGCCACGATAGGGATGGGCAAAGCGTGGAGGCGTGTTTCCCCAAGTGGTTGCCAAAAGGAAAAATACACTGACCCGCCGGACGGAAGGGCATTGTGACATTTATGAGACTTCATTCCGGTCATATTCCGTCAAACAAATTTAATTTTATGATGGACAAAACCAACACCTACAAATGCGTACAATGGAACTGCATGGATGATGTTTATCACCGATTGATGGAATGTGCGCGGAATGCGTCGTTCCAGCCCCGTTTATTAAAATCATATAATGTGGGTATATGTAATAGCTGGCTTGCGGTACCATGAACAAACGAAGCTAAGCTATTATTGAAAATGTATATAAATAATATATATAATAAATTTATTTTTTTATTCTCTCCCCCACAATAATGTTTACATTTTCTTTTTTTATGATATATATAAATACAGTTATATGTGGGATACAGGAGCCCAAACTCGGTTGCCCTGTGCTAAGGGTCTCCTGGCTCCCCCTCTTGAGTAAGGAACTATTTATTTGTTTAATTTTATAGAAAACAGGAGAAACACTAAAGCTTTTACAACATATTATCTAGTAATAAGTTATACTTATGTTAATAGAAATAAAAAAATAATGTATGCTTATGAATATGTGCGTGTGAGCGCATGTGTATGGGTGTGTGTGTGGGTGTGTGTGTTTGTGTGTGTGTGTGTGTGTGTTTGTGCCTGTGTGTCTTGTATGTATGTGTTATATGGTGTGTAGATTATTTTTTTTTACTACAATTGCTTGTTTATTATTAATGTATTAAATTAATAATTTTTTTGTCTCTTCATAGTCCAGTTTTAAAAGCCAGTCAGTTAATTTCCTCTTACATGCGAATTTTAGTAAATTTGAAATAGAGAGTAATTTATTTAATTTATTGTAAAGCCTGGCTGCTTTAAAATCAAAGAATTTTTGGGCAAAAAATGTTTTGACCATTACAGATTTACATACTTCATAAGATCTTCTAGAGTCAGCTATATCAATCAGTGAGGCCTTAATCCTGGAGTGTTTTTTTAAAATGATGTTCAAAATGTAAAGTTTTTTGACTGCTAGAATATTTGCTTCCCTATATAGGTCTACAGTAGGAAATATGCGTGACTTAGAGAGAGCTACTTTAAGTTTCATTCTTGAGCTCTTTCAACTTCAATTATGTGCGTTTTGTTAGAACCACCCCATACAGTTATACAGTATGTTATTAAAGATTGACATAATGATATATAAACAGTCCTGATGAGGGTCCAGTCAGCGATATGTCTCATATTTTTGAAAACATATGTAAGTTTTCTGGCTGGCGAGTCCTACATCCCCCTACTTTATGTGGGGGAAAAGCGTAAACGCGTTTTTCCAGTGAAAAAAAAAAGGGAATCACAAAGGCTTATGCACCTCATAAGAAAGAAAGGGATGGTCAATCTTCTGTACCTCAATTGATAAAATGACTCGCTCCAATCAGGTATGGAGCAGAATGAAATGGATGAAAGGACGAAAACAACCCTTCGTAGGTATTGATAAAGTTCAAGCTAATCGACTTTTACGTAATTTATGTCCAGACTTGGTTTCACCATCGAACTCAATATTTCATTCATCCAACCCTATTTTAGAAACTCCTATTACAATTTTTGAGTTGGATAATTGTATGATAACAAAAGATACAGCCCCCGGAGAAGATGAAATTTCATTCTCCATGTTAATAAAACTTCCTAAAAATGCTAAATTATTTTTGTTAAAATTATTTACTTAGTTAGCTTACTCGAATCTGGTTTTGTTCCTTCTCAGTGGAGACATATACGTGTTATTTCGATTTCAAAACCAGGCCGGGATCCTTTGTGACTCTGCTTTTTGTCCTATTTCGTTAATATCTTTATTAATGTAGGCAATAACTTCATTGTTAGGACTTGCAGTCATGGCCTTGCTGAAGGTGATACTCTGTCTCCACTTCTGTTTAATGTAGCTTCTGTTGACATTTGCAAATAGATCGAATCGGTAATGATTGTGCAATACGCTGACGATTTTGTTTTATTTGCTACGGGTAATGATATATTACAATTTGCGAATGAATTACGTGATTTATCCGCTATTGGTTTGAATCTGTCCGCAACTAAAAGTAAGGTTTGTATATTTAAAAAATGTCCATTTAGAGGTGTAGTTGAACTTAAAGTTAATAATATATTTTTGGACACAACGGATTACGTTAAATATTTAGAAATATGGTTAGATCGGTCTCTAGGGTTAAACATGTTAGCGAGATTAAAGATAAATTGCATTAGGTTTTGCGTATATGATGAACAAATTTGCTTATATGATAAACAAGACTAATTTCCCTAATTTTGAGGAATGTGATACGATGGATCGATGAGATCTATATCATATTGTAATGGAATGTATCCGGAGCGAACCATTACGTAACGAAATATTTACGTCTCATGGTGTTATTAGAGAAGTCGGGTGATTAAACCGCGTCCTGGTATTTCCTTTTTCCGCGGGTGCCAGGGCTCTTTATAAACTTGTAATACTGGGTTTGAGAGTAAGATGATCCAAATCATCATGTCTCAAGCCCAGTGTTCTGGTTAAGGAAGACGTATAGAGCGTCATAGTCATTTGTGTGATCAAGCTCTAAAGAGCTTTTAAAAATAAAGAAAAAAATAGGGTTATATCGTTAGCTCCATATAAACCTTTATGAATACTCCCAAGAAAGTGAAAGCCATAAATGTACATGTTAGGATTCGTTTAGAAATTATTCCTACAACAATACAAGAATAAAAGAATATTCTAGACGGCATTAAAAAGGATCTAAAACCATTTTTTTTAATATTATAGAACATAATTACATGAATACTTCAAATAATGTTAAAAGTACTGTTTGGAATCCACGATATATTTTTATATTATGGGAATCGAAAATATACAGCCTTATTGATGAGGTTGAATGATAAATTTGGGTCAACTCGAACATGAAAGAGTCCAAATCCAAATAAATGTGTGACTAATATACCTTTCAAGTCTGCTAAGATATTCAACGATCTTGTTCCCAGATATACACTCATAACAATTAGTTATAATTAAATGATTCATTATTACTTGGGGTCCCAAGTAATAATGAAAATAGGATAAACGTACAACTTATATGTATAAGTCGCGAGTCGTTCGAAATTATTGCGCGAACAATTTATAAAGTAAAATAACGTAAAGCTGAATTACCACTTTTATTTTACTACTATACTATTCACCATGAATGACATGAAAACAAATGGTACACAAGGGATCTCATACTTACTACACGTGTATGCCCAAAATTGTTTGTTTATTTATATGTAAAGACTGTAAATACTGAAATATACAATATATAAAATAAATACTGAAGAACGGATTTTACGCAGTCTTATTCAAAATAAATTTTGTCTCTTAAAAACCCGTCCGAAGACGGGACGATTAGATAATGTTTTATATTTTTTGATTGCTATTGTGAAAGTGATGTTAAAATTTTGTATGTATTTATATTTTTTCATGTAAATGTATAGTAAAAATATTATGATATCCATTTAGATGCATATCTATGTTTTTGAGAAAAACGAAAATTGTTTGAATTGATCTCTCTATATCATAATTATACTGATATTATCAATAAAGACGTAAATTTATATGCTTGTTTTATTTTTATATGTCTTAATTAAAATTACTCCGAATTCCGATTGAGTTTTGCTTAAATTTATTTTATAAATGTGTAAAAAATTACCTGGAACCGAAAATCTACTGATATTTTTATGTCTAATCTATTTTATTTTATTAGGTTTTCTTACAATCAATTACACTAAAATATTTAGAGAGCAATGAATACAAACTGTATACATATTATCTAAGTGTAGAAATTAATTAAAAGTAAACACTACTTGCGAATGAAAAATGGAAACCAGTTCATAAATACAAAAAAAGAAGCTTAAAAAAAATGAAGAAACAGAATACAAAAATAAACAATTTTATAAATATATCCAATAAATGATACTCATTACTATTTAACATTTTAATACTGTTCTACATACTTCCTAAAGTTTCCAATTAAATCCGCGTGAATGTCGACAAAAGAACACACCTGGTTTAGGAGTTTACACAGTCTTGGAATTGGTGAAATTGCTCCAAGAACAGTTCTTCGCAAGGGTGGGCAGAGGGGGGTTATCGGAGATCGAGAATATCTAGCAGAAACTTTTAGTTGAATTTTTATAAGCAATTCTGGACAGGACATTATATTGTTGATAATTTTATATAAAACAGCAGACTTAACAGATCTCTGCGTTTATTTAATGAAGTCATTTTGTAATGTGTTAGGCGGTCTGTGTAAGAAGTTTTTTTTTAATAAAACCCTCGCTAAACTCTAAATACCAAAGAATATTTTTTGTATTCTTCCTTATCTTGGAATATGTGTGGCAGGTCGCTAGACTGTCGATGCATACTCTAAAACAGTCGGGACACTGTTGTAGAAAAACATTTTAAGCATACTGTTGTAGAAAAACATTTTAGTTTTAACATTTTAAAAAAGTTTGGCATTTCTTAATACAAAGCCCAACATCTTAGAAGCTTGTGTGCTCACCTTATCAATGTAGTATATAAACGTTAGTTTCCTATCAAGGGTCACGCCCAGGTCTCTTTTTGTTTCAAGTTCTTGTAGTTTATGTTCATTAATGACGAGCCGGTTAACGTGGTCGGTAGAACACTTGCCTTTCACGCCGAAGGTTGTGGGTTCGATTCCCACCCAGGACAGACATTTGTGTGCATGAACATGTATCTTTGTCCTGAGTCTGGGTGTAATTATCTATATAAGTATGTATTTACAAAAGAAAAGTAGTATATGTGGTATATCAGTTGTCTGATTTCCATAGCACAAGCTTTGTACAAGCTTAATTTGGGATCAGATGGCCGTGTGTGAAAAATGTCCCAGGATATTATTATTATTATTTCTATTTAACTTTTAAAGTTTCTCTTCTTTCGAAGGGTTTAAACCGAAAACGCGGGCTGCAGCCAAGCGTTAAGGAGTGTTGCTTATATTAAAAACGTTGATGATAAAGTGGATGATGATATAAACTTTCGGGTGATACGGCTTTTTGAAGTATATGGAGGATATACGCTGGCATTTGTAAGGTGTTCAGACTTTGTGTCAAGGATTTTGGCACGATACCTGTGGATGATAGGACTATTGGGACTATGTGTACTGTTTGTGCTTCCATTGCGTTTTAATTTCTATGGCAAGATCTTGATATTTACTTAACTTTTCAGATATTGTGGTTTGTATGTTATGTGAATTAGGAACGGCTATATCGATAAGATAAACGATTCTATTGATTTTATCATGAACGGTAATATCTGGTCTATTATAACAGATAGTTTTGTCAGTTATTATTGTTCTATCCCAGTAGATTTTGTGGTTTCTAGTGTCTAATACACTTTCCGGTTTATAATTGTAATATGGATTCATTTCTGTTATAAGTTTATATTTGTATGCTAAATGTTGGTGTATGATTGCAGCCACTTGATCATGTCGATGCTTATAATCGGTCTGTGCGAGAGATTTGCAAGCCCCCGTTATGTGCTGAATAGTTTCAGAGGCTGCGTTACATTGTCTACATAAGTCAGTAGGTTGATTATTATCCTTCATTATGTACTTCCTATAGTTACGAGTTGCTATTATTTGGTCTTGAATCTCGAGCATAAAACCTTTGGTCTCAGGGAACAGTTCACCTCGTTTGAGCCATTCGTTCGACTTCTCTTTGTCGACGTGGGGTTGGTTCAAATAGGCTCGGTGCCTCCCATGCAATGTTTTTTCAGCCCATGCCAACATTTGTTGTTGTGTACTTATGATATGTTCGTTTACTTGAGTGTTTTTGTCATGTAGGTTTAATGGTGTAAGCTTTTTGTTTATTTCTGTTGCGTGTCTATGTAGAGGTGAGTGTTCGGATTTATCATGGAAGTATGCTCTGAGTGAGAGTATCTGCTTATTGTGGAAATTGTGTATGTCTATTATTCCCCTTCCTCCTTCTTTGCGTGGTAATGTGAGCCTTTGAATACAAGATTTTGGATGATGTTTCCTATATTTAGTGAAGTGAGTGCTTATAGTTCGCTGCAATTTTTTTATGTCACTTTTTGACCATTGTATTATTCCGAAAGAGTACGTAAGTAAGGGTATGGCAAATGTGTTAATAGCTTTTATTGTGTTTTTAGAGTTAAGGTGTGTTTTTAATACGAGATTTAATCGGTGCGAGAATTCTGTAAGCAGTTCTTGTTTTGTCGTAGTTTGTAGTATTTGCCTAGATTGTTTAAAACCAAGGTATTTATATGTGCTTAGTTCATCCATTGGTTCAATTTGTTCACCAGTTTCGAGTGTGTAGCTATTATTAAGGATTTTTCCTTTCGAGATTGACAGAATTTTGCACTTGTCAACTCCGAATTTCATATGAATATCTTTTGAGAACTGTTCCGTAATGCTTACTAACTCAAGCAGCGTGTTTTTGTCAGTGGAGTAGAGTTTTATATCGTCCATGTACATGAGGTGTGATAAGTTATATTGGGTGTTATTACCGTAAAGTGTGAATCCTGTATTGGTTTTATTTAACAAGAGTGAAAGAGGATTTAAGGCCAAGCAAAACCAGAGGGGGCTCAGAGCGTCTCCTTGAAAAATTCCTCGTTGGATACGGATTGGTTCAGTAGTTAGAGATTTCTTGGACGATTGTTTTATTTTTAATACAGTTTGCCAGTTTTTCATCGAATTTTTAAGAAATGATATGAGGATAGGGTTTATTTTATACAATTTTAAGACATACAATAACCAGCTATGCGGGACTGAATCAAAGGCTTTTTGATAATCAATAAACATAGTATGGATATTTGTTTTTGATTTTACCGCACTACTTAAAATGATTGCATCAAAAGTAAGCTGCTCCTTACAACCTTGGCTATTTTTTCTACACCCCTTTTGCTGTTCGGCTAATATATTATGTTTAGTTAAATGTTTGTATATTTCTTCACTTATGCAAGCTGATAAAATTTTATATATGGTTTGTAAGCAAGTAATTGGTCGGTATTTATCTGGATTTGTGTTATCCTGTTTATCTTTAGGTACTAAGTATGTGATTCCATGAGTTATATATTTCGGTAGTAAATGTGGTGATTGAATGAATGTATTTAAGTACTTATGTATGTATGAGTGTGTGCTACTAAATTTCTTGTACCAATAGTTGTGAATATTGTCTGAGCCTGGGGATTTCCAATTGTGCATTCGTTTGATGACATCTATAAATGTTTCTATTGGTATGAAGTTGAACTGAATCTCTGGAATATGTGTAGTTATTTCGTTAACCCAGTCTGCATGTTCATTATGTTCTATGGGGTTTTCCCATGTCTTAGCCCAGAATTAGTTTTATTACGCCACTGGTGGTGGGCACAGGTTCACTGACAAAATTTGTCTCCTGTGCAACATCCGCCAGTTGAGCACCGGTTGATGATGAATTTTTTTTTTTTTTATATGATGGTAAGTGGTCACCAACGCTCTTAGACATTAGCATTGTAAGAAATGTCAACCATCGCTTACATATCCAATGCGCCACCAACCTTGGGAACTAAGATTTTATGTCCCTTGTGCCTGTAATTACACTGGCTCACTCACCCTTCAAACCGGAACACAACAATATCAAGTATTGCTGTTTTGTGGTAGAATATCTGATGAGTGGGTGGTACCTACCCAGACGAGCTTGCACAAAGCCCTACCATATGCATACAAAATTGGTGATAAAGAGGGTATTGATGAGAATAAAGATTTAGAGGATGAATTAGAAGTCTGCGTGGACTCTTCTTCTAACGATGGCACGTTCGCCTGTATATATTTTTTAGTTTTAGACCTAGTTATCATATTATTCCCACGAGTAGCTAGGGACATAAAAGTCAATCACAGCAGAGCCCTGCACTCACTGTGATAAGGGTAAATTAAATTAGAGGTCCCCTTGTCTCTAAAGTTCGCATACTAACGACTAACACCTTGGCTTGGGTTGTATCTCTCTTGGTCTGTCTTCTCATCTTAGGCCAATCCAACATGAGTAGCTCGAATGGCATAGCCCTAAGAATCATTGAAGCGCACAAGCCCCACCACGTCGGCAACGTAAAGGTACGTCGGTGGGGTTATTATTATTATTATTATGATAATCAAAACATATAGGATGTGATTTTCTGGTGTATTTCACATTAAAACATTTTTTGAATTTTATAACAACAAAACACAAATTACTTGCCTTAGTAATACTATAACTAAACTTTCTTATCTAAAGTTGAAATCCAGATATGCACCTAACTATAATCCTTTCGCTGAAAAAAATTAGCTGGAACCGAAAATCTACTGATATTTCTATGTATTGTATAACAAAGTTATATTTAGTCCTATAACTTTATATATTCGATTGATTTTTTATCAGCACGAAAAGTGGACACAAGATTTCAGTTTCAGTTCAGTCGGTTGTGTGGAACTAACTTAAAAATGTCGACATTTTAACGAACACGATACAAATTTAGAAGTACGATAATGCCATTGATAAGCAAAACTACTAAACCCATATAAGTATTAACTTGGTAAGACTTTGTGCAAGCTCGTCTGGATAGGTACCACCCAATCATCAGATATTCTACAGCACAAATTAGAATTGTTTAACAGCAGTACTTAGTATTGTTGATTGAAGGGTGAGTCAGTCAGTGTAACTACAGACACGAGGCACATAACATCTTAATTACCAAGGTTGGTAGCTTAAAAAAGACAATGGAACGGTGTACATAAGCAAGATTTTTTTATATCTATTTATATTTATATTATAGGCAAATGGGCCACCTGGTGGTAAGTGGTCACCTTATGTACATTGACGTTCTGAAAATATTAACTATTCCTTATATTATTTTACTGGTGGTAGAGCTTTGTGCAGGCTCGTCTGGGTAGGTACCACCCACTCATCAGATATTCTACCGCAAAACAGCAGTACTTGTTATTGTTGTGTTCCGGTTTGAAGGGTGAGTGAGCCAGTGTAATTACAGGCACAAGGGACATAAAATCTTAGTTCCCAAGTTTGGTGGCGCATTGGCTATGTAAGCGATGGTTGACATTTCTTACAATGCCAATGTCTAAGGGCGTTTGGTGACCACTTACCATCATGTGGCCCATATGCTCGTCCGCCTTCCTATACTATAAAAAAAAATACTGCCAATGATCGACAGCAACCTTGGGTACTAACTTAAGATGTATATTGTATATCCCTTGTAACTTTAGTTTCACTGGCTCACACGGTGATTCAAATATTTTATAAGATTTCAAGAAAAAATTTACATCTCAGTTATTTATTTGCTGCAAATTCGTTGGTAATATTAAATTTAATAATTCAGCATTATGATTTAAAAGCTGTATTAATATAATTAAAAATGAAGTAATCAAAACAATAAAATAAATCACACACAGACAATAAACTAACTCGACAAATATTTATTAATGCTGTCAGTATATAGATCGATTTACGCCTATAAAAAAAATAGCCCTTACTAAAATCTTCTTTTCACTATTATTGATTAACTGTGGTTAACTCTAATTTTTCCCGTAAAACGTTCATCTGCATAATTCTCGTAAACCAATTCAGGACTGAATGGTCTCTGTTCAAGTGATTTTTGGAATGTTTTCCAAATTTTCTTCTTCTCTAAATATAATCTGTCCTTTTTACTACACATCGCTGCCAATGTTGTGTTTATCCAAGCTTCGTAGTACGGCTTCGTATGATCGGTGATACTGTTTGGCGCCCATTTCGCTATTTCAGTTGGCGGCGAAACGCCATGTCGTTCGCGTATCGGTGATATCACTTCCCTCTTGTGTTTGATTCTTTTATCTAATTTACAATTTTTTTTGTTCGTTATTTTCTCATCTACAATATTCTTATTGTCTATTTTATTTCTTTGATGTCTGTTGACTAACTTTGGTATATAAGTTTTTTTAACGTTAACAATGTCCGGTATTTTGATCTGCATTGATTTTTGTGGTTTTGTTTCGGTAAATGTTACCGCTTTATATATTTTTGTTGCGTCGTTAGTATCAGTAATAGTTCTGATTAAGGGTGTTTTGTTAATTGTGTGTGGTGTTTTATCCATTTTTACGTTTGGTTTAGATTCATGTGTTATGTTTTTAACGTCATCACGTGCCTTCGAGCGATCTGTAAGGTTGGCAAGATTGATGACATTGAGAAAAAATCAACTATGATACATTAAGCTAGAGCTTTGTGCAAGCTCGTCTGGGTAGGTACCACCCACTCATCAGATATTCTACCGCAAAACAGCAGTACTCGGTATTGTTGTGTTCCGGTTTGAAGGGTGAGTGAGCCAGTAATTACAGGCACAAGGGACATAACATCTTAGTTCGCAAGGTTGGTGGCGCATTGGTGATGTAAGCGATGGTTAACATTTCTTACAATGCCAATGTCTATGGGCGTTGGTGACCACTTACTATCAGGTGGCCCATATGGTCGTCCGCCTTCGTATTCTATATAAAAAAAAATAGATTGAATGATACAAAGACGAAGAGACATTACCTACCTTTATTAATTTCATCTTTTGTATCCAATGTATTCTTAGATTTAGTAACATATCGTCTATCTAGCAAATTCCTTGTTTTACTGTTTTTATCTTTGTCTCCTTTCTTCTCGCTATCCTGTATATTTACGTCTTTTTTTTCAACAGGTTTTGAGGGCACACTCAAATCTGTTACTCGAGAATTTAATTTTACATGTTGTATGTTCTTGCTTTCAATTTTTTCTTTGCTATTTCTTATTGGATTAGAATCGCCTCTATCTTTGCTAAGCTTGTAATCTTTTTGATTTAGCTTTATGTAGCTGTTATTATTTTTTTTCAAATCGACAACGTTATCTTTGTTTTTGTAATAGCGCTTTCCTTCAGTTATGTTAATTTTTTCCATTGTAAAGATTTTAGACACTTTAAAATTTAAATATATTGTATTATACGGATAATTTTAATTTGTTTAAATGTCAAATGATTTAAAATGTCATTGCCATCTAGATAACGTTATATTTAAACAAGGAGGTTTTTCTTATTATCATAAATAGGAAATAAACATTAATAAAGGATTTCATTAATATTTTCACGTGTTAATGGCGTCCATACTATTAAAAGCAAAATCTTTAAAAGATGTAATTTAATTAATCTGTCAATTACATATTTATTAAATGAAATAAATAAAAAATCAAACATTGTCAAAATTTGAAGTCAATCATGAAAAAGTAAAAAAAAGATATATATATTATATATAAAAAGTCATCCTTATTTTTCCAGCAAACAAAACATTTCAGCAAAACAAAAACGTAACGAAGACCACACAAATGGAACAGTTGTCGACGATCGTTAAATCTAAATCAAATAACGGCATATCTTTAAAACCTAAGAAGAATAAGAAAAGTATAAGCGATGGTGATTTCACACCCAATTTGGTGAAGAAGCGAGGAGTATATGTGGACAGAAAAGTGTTTAAGTCTCCTTTGTACACACAAGGTGATTGGACAATGCATATACTATAGTTTATAAGTACATACAAAAACTTTAGACGCTAGCTTGTAATAATAAAGTAAGTAATTAACATAATTGACTGGCCGGTTGACGTTGGTGGTAGATACTTGCCTTTCACGCCGAAAGTTGTGGGTTCGATTCCCACCCAGGCCAAACATTTGTGTGCATGAACATGTCTATTTGTCCTGAGTCTGGTAATTATCCATATAAACACGTATTTACAAAAGAAAAAGTATATGTAGTATATCAGATGTCTGGTTTCCATAGTGTAAGCTCTGCTTAGTTTGGGATCTGACATATTCGTACAACAAACGATGGTGCTATTTCTGATCGACGTTATACATTGACATGACCAGATAACATGACCAGACCAGTGAACCTTGAAATAACTTATAAATAATAAAAAAACCTGAACGTTGTTACAGTATTATTAAATAAGAAGTCTTGGTCTAATGGCTTCCAAGCAGATTTCAAGGTCCTAGAATAAACCCAAAGAAACTCAACTTTAGGTTAATAAGCTATACGCGTTTCGATCTATAATTATTCTAAAAGTTTAATATTTCAACTTTCAGAAGCGAATGACTACGAAACAAATCGAAGACCTCCGCCAAGACCGAAACCTGGACAGAAAAGGTTTCTGGCTTCCATTTTAAGAATACTCTCGAAATCAACATCTGGTACACAATATCCAGACACCCAAGACCAAAAGGACATTAAAAACAGTAAAGGTAGAACACGGTCTGGACTTAGACATGAAACAGATCCAAGGACTGAGAAACCCAATAAACAAGGTAAGTATAAATCAAGAATTCTAAATAAAAACATTAATAACGACGACGATCAATTCATTATCTTACAATCGACGAAAGAAATAGCACAAACGCCGTCCAATTACTCCGAAGCATTTAGTATAAAAGAGGAGAAAACGAAGGTACACCCAATTAGAGATATTTTGTTGAACAATGGAGTAACAAAAAGTATAGCGAGAGATTTATTAGAGGAGGGACCAGTCAAAAAAGAAAAAAAAATAAGGATTAAAGATGAACCAGAAACAATAGCTTCACAAATAGCGAAAGAGGGGGAGAAAAAAATTTACAATCTATTCGTTGATTTATTAGAAAGCACTTTCAATTCTTACAATCTTAAAGATCAAACACTAAGCGAATCGAATACCGCATTAGAAATAAACGAATCGGTAGCAAAAAAGCTAACAATCACAAATAAATTAGAATCAAATGATCAAACAAAAAATTCAGTAAAGAAAACACCAATGAAAACAACAGAACACGAAAAACAACATTTTGAGGAGCCCATTAATGTAAGATTTTCCAATCATAAACCTCTAAAACGCATAAATCCTAGAGTTTCGGTAAAATCGTGTGAATACACATGGAATACGAAAATACCAGACACACACAGCTTTCCAAGTAAAAAGAGATCCATCAGAAACAACAGAAAAAGGAATCTGATAAATATCTTCAAAGACGAATTACAAAAGCCAACGTTCGAAGAACCGTCAAATTTATTCCAAGCTCTAAAAGTAATGGCCAAAAATAAACATAAGAAATATGTGTACGAGAAAAAAAAGCATATACGAGCTGACGATAATTTAGACAGACATGAATGTGTGCTCAAAAGACGTATGATTATATCAATGAAACCAAAAAAAACACCAAAAATCATCGATCGTGATATAATCGGACAGAAATATTCTGAGTACAATTCAAGGTTTAAGAAAAGAGAAAGGGATACGATAACACCTTCAGAGCATTCGATTAAAGTTTACGGATTTAATTACGAAGAAATCGAGGATAGAAAAAACATACCACACGTTAAAAGCAATGAAAAACTGAAGAAAGAAAACAAAACTCGTACAGTTGCGTCTACATTTTCACCGTTTATTATGCAATCGAATTTAGATTATTATACCCTTTTGCAATTCCCTGATCGCTCTTCATGTGATTTTATTTACTAATTAATAAACACTTTCCTACCATAATTATAATTTATTTCAAAATAATTAAAATAATATCCTGGGACATTTTTTCACACACGACCCGATCCCAAATTAAGCTTGTACAGAGCTTGTACTATGGAAACCAGACAACTGATATACTACATATACTATTTTTCTTTTGTAAATACATACTTATATAGATAATTACACCCAGACTCAGGACAAACAGACATGTTCATGCACACAAATACATGTCCTGGGTGGGAATCGAACCCACAACCTTCGGCGTGAAAGGCAAGCATCCACCAACCACGCCAACCGACTCGTCAAAATGCTACTAGCTAGTTACCATTAACATATAAAAAACATTCAAAAGGTGGATCCATTGCTTGCAAAACAAAACACACACACGCACAAATACACATACTCACATACTTATAATATGTATACAATATTATATTGCTTGCCATTATTTAATATTTCAATTATATTTCTTTTTTATGATTTGATATGATGTACAAAATTCGTACGCTTAAATTTAGTCAAGAATAATTACATCGTTCCGTGCGAATGGTACTGGTAATCTGTAAAACAGTTCTAGTATACCACAAAGGAATGTGTACTTTGAAAACGGTTTTATATTATTCATTGAACTTACTTGTAAAATTTTCCTTTGTGTTTAGAGAAATAAATATTATTTCATTTCATTTTATAGTATAGCAGTGATATTCTGTAAGAACTATCTATTTAGATAGATACTATTTTGATATTTGTATCCTTGAATTTTCACAAATACAACGGTCAATATCGCACATCACTTTCTGATATTTGACGACCGTTACCTAAGGTGAGTTTCGAGTTTATTCTTACAAAATAGCCCTATTTATGTATTTATATAAGTACGCAAACAGAATACGAGCGGGACATACATTAAAATTACGAACTTACATAATTTAAGCTAGATGGCATTGCTAACACACGGCATGACAATTAATATTATATTAATACAGTCAGTTGCTATCTTATAATAATCAATAAAATTAATAAATTACGGTAATTAATATTTTAAAATCATGTAACAACACACTGAATGTAATCGCTAGCTAAAGCCGATTCCTAGGAGAAACGAATAATAAACAACTTTGACATTAAATTGACGTGACAAGGTATTTAATCTGTATGTCTATATGTATCTGTGACAAAATGACATATTTAAGCACAGCCCTAACCACTGGAATTAGCGCCATAAAAATTTGCATGTGTTCCTTTTACACAATAGGTAAGCTATTAGGAAGTTTTTTTTTTTAATTTAAATTCTAAGGTAAGTAAGCGGATGAAAGTTTGTATAAAAAGCCTTAATTTATAGAGAAAGAGCTATGGAAATTGGTATTTAACAATTCTGACGTATTACGCTAACGAAGCCGCTGGTGAAGCGCTACATATAATGTCGTCGTATATCACAGCACAATCATTGTTTTATTTCATTAAGACGAAAATCTTTATTAGTTACTAAGATTTTATAATATATAAGTTAATATAATATATAATAATAATACTCTCCCGACCGCTTCAACTCAACTTCAATATATAGATAAGAAAAAGTAAACAGTATTATAAATTAAAAAAATGTGCACGAGGCGCTTGGTGTGAAAATTTATTTTTATTAAATTGCTTTACTAAATAAATCGGTATTAAATAACCGAGATGGCCCAGTGGTAAGAACGCGTGAATCTTAACCGATGATCGTGGGTTCAAGCCCGGGCAAGCACCATTGAATTTTCATGTGCTTAAGTTGTAATTATAATACATCTCGTTTTTACGGTGAAGCAAAACATCGTGAGGAAACCTGCACGTGTCTAATTTTACTGAAATTCTGCCACATGTTTATTCACCCAACCCGCACTGGAGCAGCGTGGAATAAGCTCCAAACCTTCTTAAAAAAAGGGAGAAGAGGCCTTTAGCCCAGTAGTGGGACATTCACAGGCTGTTACGGATAAATTGCTTTACAATTAAAAATAAAATAAATAAAACACAGAGATTTGTTGCTATAGTAAATATGTTTCATATTTTTCTAAAAATATAGAGTAGAGTAGACATGACGGTGGGGCGTCGTTTATTATATAAATAAATAAATACATTGAAAAAAAGACAAATTAGCAAATGAATTATTTATTCAGATTAATATTTAAGCATAAAGCTAAAAAAACTAACGTTTTAAAATTATTCAAATTTACATTTACACGTAAAAAGACACATTTTATAGCTAAAGCATTAAAAGCTTATAATAATTAACAAAAAATATTCCTCTAATATTTTAATTATAATTTAATTATCACAAATCATTTAACACATTTTTTATCAATTTTTACAAAAACAGTATTGCTCATGTGTAGAAAACCTTATTTAATTTCGTTTATGCAAACATCGATTACGCGGGAAAAATTATAGTGCACAAGTGAGTGCAAAACACAAGTGCAATCTTTATCCTCTTTTAATTCAATGGGACGGTGAATCCAATGCTATCGGAAAGAGTTTAGGCGCAGCACCAACCCTTCAAAGTGCTTTCAAGGCAAAGGAGTGTATGCACTGTCAACTTTGAGACTCCGTGCAGCTAGTGACCAATCTAAACAAGAGTCCAATAATTGAACCCAGGACTTGCGGTTCTGTGGCCTTAAAAGCTAGACAACCATCGAAGCATGTCATGATATGTACTCTCGACTCCACTTCTCTACCATCGCTTGCCCCAACTATCTAAAATCCTTCTCCTGGATTTCGTCTAGTCCACTTAAAATGCGAAAGCTTCCTAATTGTAAATATATTCGAAATATATGACAAAGTTTTTTAAACATAGAATAGGTTCATATTGTATGTCATCGCGTTTCTTCTTCCTTTTGAAAATATTGAAATATATTTTTTTAAATCCATAAATGATATAAAACGGTAAGTTTCAACATTTATAAAATAAAGAAGAAACGCTATGATTTCTTTTCGCTTTAATTGTCAAACATGATAGACATAGAAAAACAATTAATTGCCTACCTTTCAATGTCCATTTTGCAATATGTTTGACAATTTCTCATTATTGTCTAAAATCTAAATCAATTATTTCTCAGTGACGTAGATATGCCAGTGCAACCAATTTTTGTTTCAATTTGTTCGTTCGTTTGTTTGTTGTTTTTTGTTCAAAGCTTCTGTTGAATCAAGAAGCTACAAAAGATTCTTTGACAACAATTTTTTTTTTCTAGGCCCCTGACTCATTGCGTTGTGGCCCGCAAACGCTACTTACGCTACTATTTTTATTCTAAGCATATACTATAAAATAGACTAGTGTATTATAAATTAAACAAAGTTATAGAAACTATCACGATATATTAATCATATCTCAAAGATTGTTTAGTTCAAATGTACTATTTGAACTAACTCCTACTTCCGTGTAGTTCCGACTTTATGTAAAAAATATGAACATTAAAAGTAATTGAGATCAAATATTCGATATACTCTCAGCATACAACACTGAATTCCGGCTGCCGAGTGAATGCATTTCTGACGGCTGTCAGTTACAAACTACAAAAAACAAAGTGACATTGGCAGAATATTTTGCGGCTTGCGCTCAAATAGCGTAAATACACGCCAAAAAAAAAAACAATTGGCATAATGTAAAAGCGCGGTATATATTTAAAAATACTTATATTTATTTAAAATCAAATTAAGCGCAAATTATAACGGTTATTGCAGTTATTATTCATAAGTTAGCCAAATTAATCTTCGCCGCTTCAAAGTTAACCGTCCATACGAACGAACCCGTATGGAACGAATTCACTTAGCATACGGACATTTTAATAAATAAAACAGAGCTCTAATATAGTAGTTATTATAATATGGAATAAAGAAGTGTTATAAAAAGTGTCCCTCAAAATGTATTAAATGTAGACGGCGTTGTTGGAGCTAGAAACATCGATAGAGTCAAACATAAATAAATTGAAACTTAGCCATTTGCTATTTTCAAATCAAACTCCTTAATCCCAATTAATAAACACATATTAATTTCAGGTAATACTAGCTTATACTACCTTCTAGCTACAGTAGCGTCATTCTGACAATCAATGGAATCTGTAACACCATCTGGTCTCTACCAGATAATTGAGATCAAATATTATATATATATTTTTTAGTACACAACACAATGAATTACATGTTATTTTTTTAATTGATTTTATATAATCATAATCACAGACAAATAATATTTTTAACAAAATAAATATAAATTAATTATTAAATCCTAGAAAAATAAGATCTATAGATTTTTGTTACAAAGTTGTACATACTTTTTGATAAGAAAACCTCATGAGAGAATCATATTATATCTAATTAATTTAAAATGTGTTTTTATAAACAACATTTTTATAATCATTTATTGTAAAATAGTAATGATACTACTATTAAAAATTATCTGAGTGGTTTATGTAGTATAAAGGTTCTAGTTTTTAAGCCTATGGCTTATGGCGGGATCATTACTGTCAACCCTTTTGAAAATTGGAACAACATTTATTAAAAGTTATATACATGTTTTTTTTAAACAGTGGTCTATGACTGAACTCACGGTTCAACAATTTTTAATTGTTTAAGAAATAAAAATAAATATCTAACTTAAAATTATTAACCATCATTAACAAATTAACCGAACTAAAAAACAAATAAATAAAAATAATACTCTTTTAGGCAAGCATTTTTTTTTTAAATAAACTTCTAATTATTTTATTAAATAGGTTTAATTTAATTATTATTTTAATATTTGGCTCATTGCAAAGTTCAACATCTGTAGTCCATAAGTGTTTTTTTTTTTTTACATATTGTCAAAAAGATATTTTATTTTGTCTTTTAATTATTAAAAAGTACAAAAGTGAAAAAGATTATAAAAATTGTTATGGGATATTTTTGAAACTTTTTTTTTCAGAGCATTTATTAAAATGTTATCTTAATGTAAATAATTAGGTAAAGTTTTTACATTAAATATAATATATAAGAAAAGGTTTAATCAGAAACATTTAGCATTTTTATTTTATATACTCCTCTATATGGCAACATTGCAGCTGAGGTTGTACCTTTAGAACTGTGACTATATGTTACAACAGCAATTTTCTTTGGCATTGCTATAAAAATCATATGGCTATCTTCATCTTCAATTACGTCTATTTGAATTATGGGGCACATTGACAGCACGGGGCAATCATACCGCTCCATAAAATTTATTTGCTTTACTGGTTCCGAATTAAATAGATCAAATTTATCATCTTTATATGGAGCGTAGTAAATACGAAATACGCCCCAACTGGAACCTACAAAAACTGCCTCTCCGTATGTTTTAATAATGATAATATCACGTAATGGACCATCTGGAATTATATGTTTCAACACATACATCCATTGGAAGTACACTCTCCAGTCTAGGTTCTCAAGAAAGTTGTATTTATTTAACTCATGTAATAGATTTGTTGATGTATCTAAAAAGCCTCGATGTATCAATTCATGACCAACAATAGAAAAGATTTCTTTTCGAAATGTAAGTATGTTAATGTTTCCATTATCATATCCAACCGACATGATGCTACTCTCGACTTGATTAAGAAACACAGCTTTTAAACTATCTTCTTGTAATCTACATAAAAAAACTTCATCGGTTAACGATATATAGAATAAATCATCTTCGACCAAGAGAAACGTTTTTACATTATGAAATGTCATACTGGTTTCATTGTGTGACTCGGTTATAAGTTTTCGTACTATGAATAAATTTAGATTGTAACCTAATATTATTATAGTATCATCGTTTTCAACGTAACGAAGATAATTACCTGATATAGATGTTCTTCTAGATGGCTTTAATGTGTCCAAGTCGTAATAATTAATTGCACCTCGAGTATGAACACCTATCAGGCCATATCTTAGCAGTTGAAAATCTCGTATTTCGTCCATACAGCCTGTCGCGGATGCAAATTCATCAATCGATTCACTCGCTTTATCTAATTTCGCCCAGAGTGTTAACGATCGGTAGATATTACACCAGTTTAATCCATGCACTCGTTTGTAATATGCTACTGAATAAATGTCTTTAAAGTCTTTCTTGCAGTGTTTGAGCCATAAGCAGTCGTTGTTTGAAAGCTTGTCGATGATACGCTTCCATCTCCAGCAGACTTGACGGCATTTTGCTTGTTCTTTCGGTGTCAGAAATGTGAATATGTAGATCAAAATCTCTGTCGGCAATGACTCCATAAAGTAGGTTTCAATTTCAATCATTTTTAATGTGTTTTATGCGTGAGAATGAGTTTTTTTCATACAGAGGGGCCGGCCGCTGATAAGGTACTAGATGTTTATTCCATTATATTGTTGTAGATTTTTTAAAAGAACTAAGAAATTGTAACATTCATATTTGTTGTGAATTCCGTTCACACAAAATTTGACAATACTGTGTTCCATACAATCTTTATTTTGTATGGGTCACAGAAAATAAAAATTTTAATAATTTAAGGTGCTATCTGTGCTGTCACCAAAATTTGATGAAATCATTATTATCCGAATATATCATTTTAAGTAAAGATACCATGAAATGATAAAAGATTATTTCAAAATTAATAATTTTATTCCATATGTAATATTTAAATATCAGGTTGTACGTAAATATAATACAAATATTCCTAAACTGAAGCAAATGCTTTTGACATAATATGACATTTAATATTGTTTCCAAACATTGTAATTTCAATTGGGTAACGGTAGAAACGATTAACATTGTGAATATTTTCCATTTGAAAAAATTAAGAAAACGATACAAATTTTTTTTATAAATGTCGGCATTTAAAGCTCTCCGCGATGTCAGTAACAAATTTGAAAATGAACTACGAAAACTATCAACGGAATTATTTTCCGCAAAAATTGATGAATCTTTCGAGGATATTATCTCTAAAAAAATGAGAGATCTTGCTTTGTTTAATTCAAAACTAAGATTATTGCAAGCAAAACCCTTGGCAGGTGAATGTTTATTGATTTTCATAAAAAAATTATGATATTATAATATAAGAAACCTACTAATATTTAATATATAATAATATAATATAGAGTATATAATAATATAATATTTTAAGTATTTCGATATAGGAGTAATATATATTAAAGTGGTAAGTTTCGTTTATTAGTTTTTTTCGGTTTCACACAAAAACTTGATCCAATAGGCAAGTTTTATATTATTTTACTTTTCAGTTTCAGTTAGGATATATGCATATATTATAGCATGATATGTGTTCCATAATCCATTGCTAGTAAATTGTCGATCTACTTTCTTTGGAAGTGAAGCCTATTAAAACTATAATAAAATATAGTATTTTATATTTGTCCTATATTATAGAATAATTAATTACTGCATATCTTTTTTGTATAGCTATCAGTAAAAATTTATATGCAATAAAAATTTGATTGTCAAATGCCTATATCGCCTTGATTAACACAAAATATTTGAAATTAACGGTAAAAAAACAACAAAAATATTTATTAAAAATTATATAATTTCAGTAACACCACATGTTACGGAGTTAAACAAGAACGAACAAACAACAATTAGTGATTACGCAGACACAGTGACATGGAAGATAATTGAACAACAGGTCGTTAAAACACTAACTCAGACGAATGCTGTGAAGACTTTAATTACAACGTCAAGTATAAACTTAGATCCCGAGTTAGTTGAAAGGAAAGAGTAGGTATCTACAAGTCATCTTACGTACAACTATTTACTGGTGGTAGGGCTTTGTGCAATCCCTTCTGGGTAGGTACCATCCACTCATCAGATATTCTACCGCTAAACAGCAGTACTTGGTATTGTTGTGTTCTGATTTGAAGGGTGAGCCAGTGTAATTGCATAACATCTTAGTTCCCAAGGGCGCTCCTCGCTTACATCGCCAATGCGCTGGTCAATGGTTAACATTTCTTCCAGTGCCAATGTTGGTGACCACTTACCATCAGGTGGCCCATATGCTCGTCCAACTATCTATACAATAGAAAAACCAAAAAAATTGTATGTCAGTATATATCCTGATGTATATGTTAACGAACAAATGGACCATCTGATGGTAAATAGCCACCATAATTAATTTTTTTTTCTTATATTTACAGAATAATTATCATTTTTTTCAATCTTTTAATGTATAGATTCAAATTTACACATTACAATGCACTAGTTTATATTTTTATCAAAATTTTAGTTAATTATTTTGTTATTTAAGTTAAAGATGTTTTTGTTTTTCATCAAAAAGATTTTTTTTTTAATTGCTATGTTAGCCTATAATTGATATATATTTTGCTAAAATATTTTTATATATGCAATAACAATTGTTGTTCTTAATATATAATGTTGGCTTCCTATTTGATAAATAAATAAACAAACCAGAATACAAGAATACTAAGTATACTGTTTGGCAGCAGAATATCTAATGGGGGGGGTGGTACTTATCCAGATGAGCTTACTTTTAACTTAAACAAAGCCGTACCACAGAGAAAACTATAAGTAACAGCCTGTTAATGTCCCACTGCTGCTCTAAGGCCTCCTCTCCCTTTTGATGAGAAGGTTTGGAGCTTATTCCACCACGCTGCTCCAATGCGGGTTGGTAGAATACACATGTGGCATAATTTCAATGAAATTAGACACATGCAGGTTTCCTCACGATGCTTTCCTTCATCGTTAGCACGAGATGAATTATAAGCTATAATGTTTGACCAATTACCATGAAATTTGTTGACTGCTTTGTGACCTAATAATGGCAAGGATATAAAGCTACAGACCCTGAGCACTTAGTGACCAACAAAAAGCTGTTCTCATATGAATTCCAAGCAGAGCAGCTTATACTACAATAAAGTTGTTGGTCCTGTTAACGAACTCTTCCTTCTTGTGTTGGATTTTTCATCACATCGGCTTATAACTGCACTATAATATATCATTCAGGAATTATGGAGTGATGTGATCTTTTGATTGAGAAGGTGTTGAATGGCTATATATTAATGAAGTACCCATCAGATGACCCCTATTTGCTTGTCTGCTTTCTGATCTATGTACAGGGTTCAATTATTAGGTAGCTGAACTTCCATTCTCCTTTCTTGAAATTGTAAATAAAAAATAAAATACATATTTTTTTTACAGAAAAATCATTGAACACTTGCAAAAATATAAGGAAAAAGAATCTCAACTCAGAAACTTAGAATTGGTACTCCAGGAGAAGGAAGATGAACTTCTGCGTACTCAACAAATATGGGATGAATCGCTAAGCAGGTTTAAGGACAGCCAGAAGACACCGCAAAATGAAGAACTTGTTACCGGACCCTTGTATAAGTAAGTTTAATTATTATAGTTAATTGCCGAGATGGCCCTGTGGTAAGAACGCGTTAATCTTAACCGATGATCGTGGGTTCAAACCCGGGCAAGCACCACTGAATTTTCATGTGCTTAATTTATGATTATAATTCATCTCGTGCTTTACGGTGAAGGAAAACATCGTGAGGAAACCTGCATGTGTCTAATTTCACTGAAATTCTGCCACATGTGAATTCTACCAACCCGCGTTGGAGCAGCGTGGTGGAATAAGCTCCAAACCTTCTCCTCAAAAAGAGGAGAGAAGGCCTTTAGCCCAGCAGTGGGACATTCACAGGCTGTTACGGTACGGTTAATTGCAATGACTACAGCTACAACAAGAGTAGAGTTTCAATCAAACTTATATGGACATATTCCATACGATTTGCTAATACCTCTGCTGTATTAGGCACTACAGACAATTCTCGACTTATTTTATCTCTATTTATAATACAACTGTTTGGAATATTCAGGTAAAATAATAAATATGATTTTAATTCGATAGAGACTTGTAATAAACGAAAACAATATGACATAATAAAATAATTTGAAAATTATAATTTTTTCTTAAACGTAATACAAACTCTTTACACGTTTATAAGATAAAAATGACATTTCTTATTTATATATATGACGGCGCCTGCGCCGCCGTGCGCAGCGGCAAGAAATCTGTAAACAACACGTGCACTGCACCGTGCGTGCACGCCGCCTAGCGTATCGTTAGATACCTCCCCTACTACTCCCACTCACCCTACTACTCGAGTCGTTGTGATCAGTATAAAAAGACCGGAGCAACCGCGGCTAAATCGGGGTCATCCTCCTCGCGGTGAGCCAGTAGTCAACCTGGTCCAAGTTGACAAATCAATCAGATGAAACTCTAATCGAGTTTACATCACTCAGTGACCTGTGACGATGCGTCACACACCGATCGTGTTCCCAACACACGTCTCTCTAATACCTCCCGCACAGACTCAGGCGTCCAATGCACGTCCTTGAGGACAAAGACGACAGCATAACTGTCGCAAACGCTCCCTTCGTAGGGAAAACACTACACAAGACACTCTTACACCGTTTCCGCCGGCGGAAACGAGGTCCCAGATTTGCGACATCACGAAATCGGTCGTGATCTAGTATGGTGCTTCGTACAGAAGCGCTTCCCTCCCCTCCGACTACGTCCTGAGCCGAGGTGCGATCTCGCAGGAGACATCCTCAGGATGGACGTCATGTAGAGCCCGAGACGGCTCGAAATTCAAGGCGGAGTCTAGTACTCGCCCCAACGCCCGGTGACGCTGTAAAGGCCAATAGGGCCAACAGCACACATTCACTCAGGAAAAAAAAAAAAAAAAAAAAAGCGGCTAAAGCAGTCGAGGCTCTGGCGTGGCACGCTGCTTATCCTAGACACCCTGAATAATTAATTTGTGCAAACGAATTAATTATTATTCTCAACTTTAAATTTGTCTTAGTTTCTTGGATTTATTTTATCACCATATCTGCTTCTCTCAATCACTATGGCCGACCCATTTCCTACATATGCGTATTTTAATTGACCACAACGACACTATTACACTTATATACATTTTAATTTCACTCACAAAGTTGTGAAAACATCTTTGCCACCATTTAAAATGTTATTTTTTCATGAATTCATATAATACTACACATTATTTAGATAGTTACTCACTCAATTTGTTTTAAAAATACAAATAGCACAATTGACATTCAACAAATTATATCTCCCGCCAATAATGAATTAATTTCTGTCCACCAACAAAATGGCGGTTTTAAATTTGCGCGCGTCTTTTTTTTTTTTAAACGATGTTGTATGAATCAAGGAACCTTTTAGCTGTATATATATTTTAGCAAATTGTACTCCTTTTCCTTTTTAACTTTAAGTATACAAAATCTCAATCCTTTCTGCATTCAAAATATTTATAAAGGAAGTTTACTCTTCATGTATTGAAGGTTATGTTGCAGTCAAAACTCTTAACCAGTCAAAAGTACTTTTGACTTTTGGCTTTTGAGCAATTTTGACTAGTAGTAATTTGCCGTCAAAGGCGTTATTCCCGTTAAAAGTAGTTTTAACAATTTTTAACCACAAATTTGCAGTCAAAGGTCACTATTAACCAATGATTTTCAGACGGTACTTCTGATCAACTTGTTTCGTCAAGAGTACTGTGGACAGGTTAAGAGATTTTAACGGTTATTAATTTATTTCAGAAAGCTCCAAGTATTGGTGAATAAGATGGAACTCATGCGTTGGCTCATAGCCAAGTTGGTGACGTCACGATCGGGGGGTTACGATTGGGCGACGGATCCCCACAAACGATTGAATGTCTTAGCATTAGCAAGGAAGGCTCACACTATACAAGATTATACAGAAAGTTGATTTGGAATAAATATTTGGAATAGAATTTGTTGTTTTATTTGAAAAGATGAGGAAATAGAGGTTGATAAAAAAGGAGTAGAATCCGCTTTATATAATGATATCAAACGTGACATATGTCTGACGCCATACTAAGCAGAGAAAGAAACACTAACTTCACTAACTATACACTATGTATATATATGTATCATTTAATACGCGATATAGAAATAAATTGTACATGCCACCGTGTAAAACAGCTCTCTGCTCAAAGAGTTGTGACCGTACGGTAGTGAAAATTTATAATTAGTTCCCTTCCGACATTAAGGATCTGCCTTATTTAAGATTTAAGAAAAAATTACATGACTGGTTGGTTGACAAATGTTTTTGCTAGGTAAAAGAATTCCTGCAATAAATATTTGACATTTATTTATTATGTAATGAAATTTCTTGTAATTAAGCTAAAATAATTTTAACGTATAATTTAAGTTAAAATATTTGCATGTCATAAGATAGTGACTAAACATGTGTATTATGCTAAAAGCAAATAAATGGAAATGAAATGAAACGGGCAGAATGACAAACAACTTAATCTGGCAGTCTGTTACTTTTTCCCGTACTGTATCCCATCTTTCGATAAATAAAATTATGTACCGTCACACGGTTTCCGTTACTTTATGTACAGATTATACTAAATATCTTACGTAACTAAGGTTTAAATTAAATAAAATTATATTTAATAAATTATGACATTTATAGCTGCGTTGAATTATGTTTATTAATCTGGCTGAATATTATGTTTCAGGTCCGTGATCGATATAATTAAAAAAAAAACTATCTGTTATTTGCCCTGCAATAATATAATTAAAAGCTATATAATTATCATCATAACATAAAACAAATGTTATAATTTTGCGTTGGATTTAATTTTAAATAAATAAGAAAACAATTTAAAATCCTTATGCACTGTTTCAGTTTTTTTTTGCCTTGTATAAAATAAAATATGTTTTGACTAACTGGCAGACGCATTCTTATAAATATTCTTTTTTAACCGAAGTACGTAGGTGGGGCTGAACAAACTGTATCTGCGATCAATTCGTTCACATTACCACTGAAAAAAAAACAATATTATATTTCTATGGAGTATAGAAGTAAGAAGTATCTTTGATTAAAAAGTGTTCTTCAAAATGTGTGACATTAAGATGGCGCTGTTGGAGCTGGAGAGTGACATTTTTGACACGGTAGAGTGAAACGGAATTAGAGACAGAAGCATATTTTCAAAAGGCGCTAATTTCAAATTATTCTGCTACTCAAGTTTATAAATTGATAATATTTAAATACATTAAAATTATAAATATTATTTTCAATGTATTTATGGAATTTTTATTTCGATAGACACTTGTTTAAATAACAAAACGAATAAATTGATGTAAGCACAGATAATAAAAAATTACCTATAAATATAAAAATTGTACTCGTTTGTGTCAAGTCTCGAATACCCAAACCTTGGTAGCGTGTTCGCCATCACCCAAACTTCATCATCAGTTACATGAAGATCTGAAACAAATTTATTAAAACATCACTTTGTGTTGCTGCCTGGTGCTGTGTTACCACACTTCTTTTAATTTAAAATAAGTAGGTAGGCAATTGTACCACCTGACAGTAAGTGGCCACCACGCCCATAGGCATTGGAAAAAAATCCAAGATAGCAAGTGGAAAGAACGCGTGAATCTTAACCGATGACCGTGGGTTCAAGCCCGGGCAAGCACCACTGAGTTTGCATGTGCTTATAATTCATCTCGTACTTCACGATGAAGGAAAACATTGTGAGGAAATCTGCATTTGTCTAACTTCACTGAAATTCTGCCACATGTGTTTTCCACCAACACGCATTGGAGCAGCGTGGTGAAATAAGCTCCAAACCTTAACCTCAAAAGGGGAGAGGAGGCTTTAGCCCAGCAGTGGGACATTCACAGGCTGTTACTACTATTGTTACTTACTGTAAGAAATATTAACCATACCTTACGTAAATACGTCAATAAATGAAATGTCATACACTGATATGCGACATTGCCTATAACAATTATAATATTAATGGTGTGATTAGACAGCGGGCGGGGCGGGACGGCGACCGGACGTGAGCATTTGTTTTGTATTGTTTACGCCCGAAAATAACCCGAAATAGAGGGGGACCAAATGATGAACGAAATAAGAACTATATATCACTAATAAATATGATCAAATAATGCTCATACGTATTATTAACAAAAAAACTTAGGGAGCGCGATGTAGGAATTACAAAAAAATAATCAACGCCATCTAGTGACATACAATAAGAAACATGTTTAAGAAGTCATCACACCTCGTTGCTGTATTAGCACTAATATATATGCTCGAAGAACACAACGCGCCTTTATGCCACCCCACCACGACGACTCACCCCGTCCCTTGTCAAACTAAGAGTTTAAAGGATATACGAATCAAAATAGCGCATCACCTTAACTCGGAGAGTTCTGCAAAATAACTGAAAACGTTTTAGTTTAATTACAAACCTGATGGGTAACTCATTCTTTGTCTATCACGAGCTAATAGAGCCACATTCGATGGGTTCAACATTTTCCCCGTGTTCCAACAAGACACGGCATCTCTTCCGATGTCTGCGAAGAAGATGGCGCCACTTTTCGGATGGTAATCATGCATTGTTGTTTGACTGTTCTCGCCGCGTTTGCCAACGTACTAAAAAAAGGAGAATCTGTTTATAACTAGCATCTCCGCGTCATGTAAACATGCTCTAGAAGTCCTGAATCGCGCTATCAACATTTTCTAACATGTGGTATATATACAACCTTAATTGGTTACAAGAAGTCCTGTTCTGTAGCTAAAAAGAATAGAAAAATATCTTATAAATCTTAATATGTATAATCTGTACTTCTGTAGGTGCGTATTTCACCTAACTCATAAACGGCTGGACAGATTTGGATGTTTTTTTTTGTGTTTTTTTTTCAATGTGTTTATGGATGGTTTGAAAACAAAATTGTACCCGGTAGATGGCGGTGCTGTCGGTATATCACCAAAGAAAACAATGTTTGTATGACAGGATAACTACTTACAGAATATAAAGTAAAATAGCTCCTACTGTTTCTTATAGCACGGTCTTTTAAGACGCAAGTCGATACCGAGAATTCTTCTGTACTGATCATGGGATGGAAGTATGCTGTCCTGCAGCCATCAGTTTGGGGTTCAGTCAATGTGATACTAAAGATTCCATCACTCCACTGGAAACTTTCACCTGATGATGACAAAAGTTATCTGAGTATGTCTGAATTTATGTTTTAATGATTAGAAGATCAATGTCGGCAAAACATGAGATATGCGAAACAAACAACTGGTTGTAGAGCTTTGTGCAAGCTCGTCTGGGTAGGTACCACCCACTCATCGGATATTCTACCGCAAAACAGCAGTACTTGATATTGTTGTGTTCCGGTTTGAAGGCTGAGTGAGCCAGTGTAATTACAGGCACAAGGAACATAAAATCTTAGTTCCCAAGGTTGGTGGCGCATTGGTGATGTAAGCGATGGTTAACATTTCTTACAATGCCAATGTTATAATGTGCGTTGGTGACCATTTACCATCACGTGGCCCATATGCTCGTCCGCCTTCCTATTCTATATGAAAAAAAAAACAAAATGTGACAATCATATGTACACTTATTCTATAAACACAGAGAGTTAGTGATAGGGCTTTGTGCAAGCCCGTCTAGGATAAGAAATTAAGTAATACTTGGTATTGTTTTGTCCCGGTTTGCAGTGTGAGTGAGTCATTGTACATGCAGACACTATGACAGGCAGTGGTACATTGAGTAAGGGATGGTTAATATTCCTTTAAAAAAAAAGAAACACCTTATAAAAAAAACTGAATTGGATTCGAGGGAAATCAATCACCTGATGAAGTCCTCCTTAGCAGAAGTTTGTCCAGCGGGACATAACGAGCTACTGTTTCTCACCTGCAATATTCAAGTTCGCAGCAGTTGGATTGAAATGGAAGTACGCATGTGTATGTCTCCAGCTGTCGTTTTCTTTTAGAGAATAAACAATAATTCCAAATGTTGTTAAGTCTACTATATATGCGTATGCGTCGCTGCAGTCTTCGTTTACGTCAACTGTTATTGATGCTAAACCTGGAATGAGATTGGTTGCTTGTAAAACAAAGCAGGAAGATGCGACAATGGCGACTCATTAATTTTGACCGCTCAGCTCATCACAGCATGAGGATATTATCGTGCTGGATGATATTATGCCACGTGTGTATATTGGAGCAGCGTAATGGAATAATCTCAAACTTTAACTTCCAGAGGAGAGGAGGTCTTAGCCCAGCAGGGGGCATAAACAGGCAGTTACTTGTCTTTAAGATTATTGGTGGTGATGGCGTCGGATAGGTCATCAATTCAATGTCAATAATTTTTATTTTTTTGGTTTAGAAATAATGATTGGTAATACCAAAATTTAATCTCTCGCTCACTATTCTCGGTATAACTCACAAACATTTCACCTTTGCAATGTCAGTATAGATATTCAAAGTTACCTGTTGGAGTGTTCGCCGCTGGTAAGTCAGAGCTCTTGAGCGGATATCGTAAGATTTGTTTGTTTGTGTTTAAATCAAAAATAACTATAGCTGGTGTTTGTATCTGTTGGGGATTATCTGAAACATAAATTCAAATAAAAACTATTTGATCAGTATTTTTTAATAAAATAATATCGAAGATTATTTTGTTAATAGTTCTGATGATTCTGATTTAGAAGAAATTTCGAACACTTTTGGTTAAGGACAGTTCTTTTTGGAGACTGCGAAGTATATTTTGCACAAATCTATGCGCAATCATATTTTCAACCTCCAATAACTTTTACTAACCAAATCCTCTAATCCAAATCTATTTGAATTTAGAACTTCATGATGTTTAGCCTCGCGAACTAACCCCCAGACAAATGAAGCAGTTACGAACATTAATTACACATCCATAAAAACAAACACTAAATCTAACGTATGTCAAATGTCAAATTTGAATTTCGAAATGCCAATTTAAAATATTGACCTTTATTCTAGATTATTCTAATTTACAAACCAGGTATTTCCAATAGTCCAGTATCAACCATCCATAGTCTTCCACATTTGTCAGCTCTAGTTCTGTACACTGACGTCAACGACCTCGCTTGCCATAAATCAGGATACGGGCGTAACGCGGGCGATCTGCTCTTTGTGTCTTTCAGATCAATGTAGTTCAGTGTTGATGGTATACCTAACGAGTAATAAAATAAAGATAAATGATCAAAGTGTTCCATTTTTAAAACGCAATTTCAACAATGGAAAATATTTTAACTTTTTAATTTGATTGAATTTTTTATTGACGGAGACATTTCGATAGAAAGCGCAATATATTCACTAAAACTCTGTATGTTTATTTAATTAAAATCAATTGTTGACGAATGGGCAATAAAAGCTTCAAGCCAATAATTTTAAAAAATCTCCCTGGGTAGTTCCTATATACAGCTGTATGTAATAGAGAATGAATAGTAGGCTTGTGTTTTGTAATAATTTAAGTTCTATTGGCAGGATTTGTTAACAAATATATTTAATTAATAGCCTTAAAATTAGTAATGTGAAACTAACAAATAGTCGAAATGGCCCAGTGGTAAGAACGCGTGAATCCTTTGAATTTTCATGTGCTTAATTTCTGTTTATAATTCATCTCGTACTTTTCGGCGAAGGAAAATATCGCGAGGAAACCTGCATGTGTCTAATTTCATCGAAATTCTGCCACATATGTATTCCATCAATCCGCATTGGCGCAGCATGATGGAGTAAGCTCCAAATCTTCTCCGCAAAAAGGGAGAGGAGGCCTTAGCTCAGCGGTGGGACATTTACAGGCTGTTACTGTTACTGTTAAAATTTTAAGGGTAAGACAATTATCATATTCAATGAAGTCAACTGGCACACATTCAGAGTCAATGAAAAACTCGTCAGGACCAATAATGCGAAGGAATATATTTCTCTATATTTTTTTAATTCTGAAACTTACATTGTGATGCTGCTTGGAAATAATAATGTAGACACATTAAATTTAATTAAATATAAGATACTTAAACAGAACACATCTTTGGAGATATAAATAGAAGAAAAACCAAAAATCGACGAGCCGGTTAGGACACAGGACAAATATTTGTGTGCATGAACATATCTGTTTGTCCTGAGTCTGGGTGTAATTATCTATATAAATATGTATTTACGAAAGAAAAGTAGTTTTTATAGTATATCAGTTGTCTGGTTTCCATAGTACAAGCTCTGCTTAATTTGGGATCAGATGGTCGTGTGTGATTAATGTCCCAGGATAAAAAAGAAAAAAAAAATAATAATTAAAAAGTGGATCAAAAGTCAGCTCACCATAACGTCGTCTTGGTACCGTTATGAATAATCTCTCACCGACCCTTTCCACGCCCATTGGCAAATTATTGTATTGAATAAAGAATCTTCCGACTTCACCTGAAAATAATGTAATGTAATAATATATTTTAACTACATGATATCAAATTAATGACCAACGAGCAATATTATTATTTATATCGTATTCAGTCATGATAATTAAAATGGATAACAGAATGTAGACAAATGTCTTGGTAGAGCTTTCCTTGTACTTTGTTATAGTTATAATGTTTATGCTCATTTTAATACAGAATCTTAGTATGCTGTGTCGGTTCTTTTCGTTTAAGGATTCTATACATCATCACCAGCTCCCTGGGTATTAGGACAACTTGTAATTACAAATTAATAATTTATATGACACCTTCCACAATATTATCAAGATTTTAAAAATACTACATTGTTGTTTTTTGACACAGTATATCTAAACTCCGCCTCGAAGGACCGATATCCAGATCACTAGTGCTAATTTTATCTTAATAAAAAATAAGTCTGTAGTGTTAAATGACAAGAATGTATTGCCGTCGAAGTAATTGCTGAATTATATTAATTAATTTTTGACGTTCTTTTTGTCCTTGTATTTCCGGAAATCATAGAAAATACCGTCAAATGCCCATAGATGAATTATAAGCCAGTCTGAATGAAATTTCGCCTTCGTGGTGGAATAAGCTCTAATATCTCAAGAGCAGAAGCCGTTGCCGAGCTGTGGGATTTTTACCGTTTATTACGTGGTTAATAAATGACACTCACTATTAGGTTCCGCTGTGGTTGTATTGTCAGTTGCATGTTTTGGAGCTGTAATGATATTAAAAGGTCAGTCGAAATATCCAAAAGACGTGGATGTGATTCTTAAACTACATGTAATTTATTACATTTATTAAGCATATACAGTTATATACTGTATATTCTGTTAAATTGCAAGTTCAAAAAAAAGTTAATTTCCTCAATCATAATATAATTGAATCCATATAATTACCTCAGATTAATAATAATAATATACAAGAACGTATAGATTGCAATTGGTCAATTTAGTCAAATATTAATACTGTTAAAATCTAAAACCATCGATCCAACCACTACATGTGCCTGTAATTACATTGGCTTACTCGAAACGGCACGATACATACATTGGCATTGGATTGTAGAAAAACTGATAAATTGATGGCACTCCCATGTAAGCTGACAAAAAGCCTTTTATTTGGTGTTGTCACAGGATAATGCCCAATATGTGATAGTTTATGTAGGACTCCAGATCGAGTGACCCACTAAATACCGACAGTACCTTTAATCTTTAAGGTAACCCCTCTACATCTGGCCTAACTATTGAGGCTTGTAATGGATCAGGGATGGCTCAGGGAAGCTGACACAAAGATCTACGATAAATAAACATAAAATATGAAAAATTCTATCAACCCTTACGTTGATTCCAATTCCTGTCGCCAGCATCCTGTTTGTCAGTCTGAAAAACGATCTTGTCAGTTTCTCGTTTCTGACGATCTTCAACGTCACCGAATCTATCTTGAAGTACTGTAAATAAGTTATTTTTTTATTATTTAGGAATAGGTAGGCGGACGAGCATATGGGCCACCTGATAGTAAGTGGTCACCAATGCCCATAGACATTGGCATTGTAAGAAATTTTAACCATCGCTTACATCGCCAATGCGCCACCAACTTTGGGAACTACTATGTTATGTTCCATGTGCCTGTAATTACACTGGCTCACTTACCCTTCAAACTGGAATACAACAAAACCAAGTTCTGATGTTTTGCGGTAAAATATCAGATGAGTAGGGGGTATCTACGCAGAGGAACTTGCACAGAGACCTACCACCAGTAAATTATAATTATCAAATCTTTATAATTGTACATTATATAATGTTGATAAAAGGTTATCATCGCCCGTAGCATTGGCGCTGTAAGAATTATTAACCAATTCTTAGCACCAAGGTGCCTCTAACCTTGAGAACTAAGATGTTATGTCCCTTGTGCCTGTAGTCACACTGGCTCACTTAACCTTCAAAATCACGTATTTGGCGGTAAAATTATTACTCATTATGTAATGAGTAATAATTTTACCGCCAAATACGCATATAAAATATCCTGTCAACTCGACGTGCTCAATTCGACTCCACTATTAGAATATAATATACCGTAACAGCCTGTGAATGTCCCACTGCTGGGCTAAAGGCCTCCTCTCCTCTTTTTGAGGAGAAGGTTTGGAGCTTATTCCACCACGCTGCTCCAATGCGGGTTGATAGAATTCACATGTGGCAGAACTTCAGTGAAATTAGACACATGCAGGTTTCCTCACGATGTTTTCCTTCACCGTAAAGCACGAGATGAATTATAATCACAAATTAAGCACATGAAAATTCAGTGGTGCTTGCCCGGGTTTGAACCCACGATCATCATTTAAGATTCACGCGTTCTTACCACAGGGCCATCTCGGCTTTTTTGAATATAATATAATTGAACTCAATACGACTCAGTACTTACTTTGTTTCATCCATTACTCATTTACAAATGTTATGAATTTAACTTTATAGATATTATATGACATTGTAAAATCTGTTTAGACTAAAGAATTGACGTTTTATTTTAATATATAATATTTTTTTATGGTTTTGAGAATAGTTGAAATGAGCATACGCTTTATTAATTCTAGTTTGCCTTTCATGCGGAAGGTTGTGCGTTCGATTCCCACCCATGACAGATTTTTGGTCTATTGGGTTAATATGAAGCCACTGACCCGGAGATCCTGGGTTCAATTCCCAAGTCGGGCCAATAAAAAGTAAATGGGCTTTTCTGTCAGAAAATTCTTAGACGCAGCCCGGGGTGTGAAAGTTGGAAGTGTGTAAACTCGCGTGTGTCGGAAAGCAAGCCGTTGGCCCTGCGCCTGAACTCTTTCCTTTCGTGTCGGATTGCCGTCCCATCGGATTATGAGAATTAGGGAATAGAAAGTGCACATGTGTTTGCGCACACACTTGTGCACTTCAATATGTCCTGTGCAGTTGGCTAACCTCTCTTGAGATTGGCCGCTGTAGCCGAAATCGGTCGAGAGGACCTTATACTTATCAATCAATGTGAGTAGCTCTAATGAACTTTGCTTCGTTATTACATTACTAGCTACCCAAGCATATCGTAATACATATAACTATTGGTTTACGCGGCGCGCGTCAGTGAAGCTCCCGACATCTTCAACAATCATCATAATTCAGCCAGCCAATATACCCAAACCGTAATGAATTAAACATCTAAAGTCCCAAGCCTTTGTCATGAATCACTAGGTTCATTTGTGAAAGACGGCAAGCCGGAGGATTTGTTTTCAATATGGTAACGGTTTCCTTATTCTTCTAGCACAACTCTCCCGTATCGTAACCATGGAACAATTCTACTAACAAATTGTTACTTTATCGCAACCGAATCGAAGCGTGATCGTTGCCGTTTCTTCCGTTTTCCTTTTCTTTAATTTAAATATAGACTATTGCCATAAAAGTTAACAATTACGTTTGACTTTGACATAACGGTATATGTTAACATATGATCGATTCGGTTCCGATTCGAATAAATACAGATGATTCAAAGTTGCATTGGAATTGAATCAGAAACGTATCGACTTCGTTATAAATTAGTAGAATTCGACCCCATTATAAGTTAGTAGAATTGGCTCCTTGTATCTATCATTATGACCTCGTCTAATTATTTAGACAATATGGCTACTTCAATTAATCGTCGAAACGTGTAATGTCACTAGATAATGATTACTTACATTTTTTGTTTCGAATTTAATAATACGCCATTTTGAAAAATTATTCCCATATCAAATGGCGTTGTTTTGATGTATAATGTGTATGTTATCATATTCTATATGAATTTGTCATCCATGAAAGAAAAAAAAATGAAATGACACAAATTATACAGCCTAAGTATTATGTGATGTCGCAAATGAAAATTTATTCAAATAAGAAAATATATGCCCATCGTCCAATACAGTATAAAAATATATATTATGCAAATGAAACAAAATATTCAGCCTAAGAATTGTGTAACGTTAAAATAAGACTTTTGATATAAATACTACAAAAAAGAATGGTACTTATTAATTTACATAAAACCGATAATATGTATGTACATTAATATTGGACCGTTAAAAAACTTTATTATATGGAACTGAAGTCGCCACGTCAACTTGAAATGTTTTTTTTAATCATTGCATGCAAAGAACATAAAAAAATGGCGTTGCATTTTTTGTTACTTATTTTAGTGTTAACAAAAAGTTACAAAGTACGATATATTATTTTAGTATTCACAAAAAATACTTTAAAGTACCATATTATTAGTTTTTATTTTTATTTATGATATAATAATAATCACCGAAACTTTTAACATTGGACTGGCATATAAAACATAATTTTAAAAATAGAATCAATTGTTAGAATAAACTACATTTTGGAGAATGTGCCGCCCGGGGCGGACTTTTACTATCGAACGGCCAAACGCGATCAAAGCGCCGTAGGTACACAGTGTAAATGCCCCACCTGCGTATGAAGCGCTTCGAATCCACATTTATCATTCGCACTGCAAAACTGTATATGAATATTTTGCCTGAGTCTCTATTTCCTGATAGGTACAACGTTGGTGTCTTCAAATTCAGGGTTAACAGGTTTCTTTTAGACAAGCGTGCTACATCCAAGACCGTGGTGATTTACATCAGGCAAGTCAACGGTCAAACGCTGGCTTATAAATGTTAAAAAAATTACATATAAAAACAAATTACGTAATATAGCTGGCTTGGCATTCTTATAAGGGTAACCTTCATAAAAGTATCGCGTGTAAATATCATCTTATTGACATAATGATTGCATTTAATAAACTTGAGTTCAGAACCCCTTATCGCTTCTAATAACGTACGCACTAGCGAGTTTGTGGGTGGTGTGACCTTCGCTTCCTAAGGATTACTCCACTGAGCAACGAGCGGCACAGCAGCGGAGGGGCCGCGAACCGTGCGAAAACGGCTCAATAGTTATAATAGGTAATAATCCCACATAACCCGGGTCCCTCCTCCAGGGTCCCGGGTACCTTTCTAAAATTTATATAATAATTGAGTCAAACCAATTAAATTCTTGAAAATCAAGAAATTCTAACTTCATGCCTCCTTTTATCTAAATATATATAAGCGAAATACCACTCATTACGAGATCTAAACCATCCGCTCGATTGACTTGAAATTTGTCACAGCTACTCCTTCCCCGACGTAGACGCTCACTGAGAACGGATTTTGCGCGAATCCTATCCGAAATACATTTTGAGCTGAGAAGATTACTTAGTCATTTATATAATATTAAAGCCAATAGCCAAAGTTAAAAATAACTGTGAATCTTATTATAGAAACGAACACCGTGGTCCAAGAAGGATTTATTGAATTTTATAAGTCGGAAACTAGATGTTGTGAGTCATCTTTAGTCCGCGTGCTTATAGAACGATTGTCGATTGTTTTCTTTCGAAGAGATTGTTTTATTGTTACTATTTATCACTAAGTAAAGACCTCACTCACACGTAGCCTTGTGGCAGACTCAATACTATATTATTATCCATTTAATTGTCTGGAAGTTCGTAGTGTGTATACTCCCGTGCCTCGGAAAGCACTTGAACCCTACGCCGGAACTTTTTCCGGTCGTGTCGGATTGTCGTCCCGTCGGATTATGAGAGTTAGGAAATAGAGTGCACCTCGCTTCCATATGACGCAGCCAGGCCCACTTTAAATGTCAAAGTGCCTACGGGGCCTCGGATCTCTACGTCCGGATCTGAGTATACGTCACACACAAGAGAGTAGAGGCGGATAAGGCACGTGGTATAAGAGTGTTATGACGTTTGACGTCAAGGCATACGAGTTGGTCTCGCCCAAGACGCGCCAATACATGTTTAACAACAAAACAACATTCAACCAATGGGCGATAACTAATAAAAATTTAATATAGTCAGCGTAATAATATCTCAATATAGTTTTAGTTCGTGTAAGGTCGGAACAAATAAATACTGTGGTGTATATACATTATACATCAACAATAATATATTTCAACGGTGGTAGGGCTTTGTGCAAGCTCGCCTGGTTAGGTACCACCCACTCATCAGATATTCTACCGCAAAACAGCAATACTTGATATTGTTGTGTTCCGGTTTGAAGGGTGAGTGAGCCAGTGTAATTACAGGCACAAGGGACATAAAATCTTAGTTCCCAAGGTTGGTGGCGCATTGGCTATGTAAGCGATGGTTGACATTTCTTACAATGCCAATGTCTAAGGGCGTTTGGTGACCACTTACAATCAGGTGGCCCATATGCTCGTCCGCCTTCCTATTCTATAAAAAAAAAATTAATTAGTATTTTATAATATAAATATATATTATCTGTAGTATATATTATCTGTAATCACGAGTGATACGTATCGCGGAGCGCGGGAAAATAAAATATTGATTGGAATTGGCGCGAAGTGAAGACGGTGTGTGTGCATAACGAGATATATAAATTATAATATATTTTATTTAGTTCGTGATACCGATTTCACGCCGTGAGATAAGTAGACATTACAAATACGATTTATCTTGCTTAAGGATGAATAGGTCACGATGTTTTCTTAGAATGTTTTTATTATGGATAATCGTGACTAGTTCTAATGAAATATAATTTTAATCCGAACAAGTTAATGACATACGTATTAATCATTTTGTTATCAGTACATTAACAGCCTGTGAATGTCCCACTGGTGGACTAAGGCCTCTTCCCTTTTGAGGAGAAGGTTTTGAGCTTATTCCATCACGCTGCTCCAACGCGTGGTGGAATACACGTGTGGCAGAATTTCAGTGAAATTGTGAGGCAGAACCTCGGCTAAGTGAGGACACCGAGAGGGCAGTGAGTCTGCAATGACCCCGTCATACGCCTAAGCGCGTTATATACTGTTAATACTAGGAACAAGGAAGCATAACTAATATTACCAGACTACACATTAGTAAGTATTTTATGGGACAACGCTTTTACAACAGGATCCCAGAAAACGTTCGAAAATATTCATTTGTTAAATTTAAAGGAATCGTTGAACGCTTGTGTTTTGAATTATATTACAAAACTAATGACTTTTAGTTTATTGCAAGAAGGCCATTTCAAATGAAAGAATATAATTATATTATTTTATAATAACTAAATATATAAAGTCCTCCAGAAAGATTCCGGCCACGGCGTACAATCTCAAGAGAGATTAGTCAACTGCGCAGAACATGTTATAGTGCACAAGTGTGTGCTCAAACACAGGTGCACTCTCTGTACCCTAGCTCTTATAATCCGATGGGACGGCAATCTAGCCACTAGACTACAGAGGCAGCCACCTAAATATATTATCATGAGAATAATAAAGATTTCGTCGGTTATCAGGTCTGAGGTGTATGTTTCATAACCGGTAGATTAATCAATCAGTAAGCAAGTGTAACGCTCCTATATTAAACTAGCTCATCATTCCGGCTTTGCACGGGTACATAAGAAGAAAAATATACTTTGGATAAGATTTGCGTAAAATCCGTTCTTAGTGAGCGTCTACGTCGGGGAAGGAGTAACTGGGACAAATTTCAAGTCAATCGGGCGGATAGTTTAGGAGATCTCGTTATTAGTATTTCGCTTATATATATATGTAAATATAAAAAGATTTTTAACATTTGAATGAACTACTCACATAAATTCCCGTTGATATTATAAGTCAATTGTTTCCACGCGAATACTTCTCTGAACTTTCCAAGTCGTCTCGACTGTTGTAAACTCGATTTTGTTAGAAACAATATTACAAACATATATACAATTTTGAAAGACATTTCGTTGAACTCCTTTGCCTGTAACAAAAAAAAAAACAATAAATTTCAAATCCTCTTTTATCTATGTACTAGCTACCCGTTCCGGCTTTGCAACAATGGTCTACATAAATCGTTTATACATAACATAATAAATCTTTTGGTTTACGCGGCGCACGCCTGTATAGCTCCCAGTTGGGATGACTTTTTCCGATATCTTCAACAACCAACGTCATATTTCAGTCAATTTACACAAAACATTAATTAATTATACACGAAAACCTTTTCCACGAAACATTGTATTCATTGGTGAAAACCGTATGAGATTCCGTTTGGTAGTTTTTGAGTTTATCACAGACAGACAGACATACGCGGCGGGGGGCTTTGTTTAATATGTAGTAATATAAAATTTAATTGCATAGATAGATACCTGGGGACCAATTCTAAATATTTATAAATATTATTAAAGGTTATATATTTCTGATTCTATTACCATCTAACTTCAAAAGAAGTGTAACTGGATCGTTGTTTTAGTAGAATAGGATAACAGTTATATATAAAGTTAATAGCCGAGATGGCCGAATGGTTAGAACGCGTGAACCTTAACCGATGATCGTGGGTTCAAACCCAGGCAAGCACCACTGAATTTACATCGTGAGGAAACCTGCATGTATCTAATTTCATTAAAATTCTGCCACGTGTATATTTTACCAATCCGCATTGGAGCAGCGTATAAGCTCCAAATCTTCTCCTCAAAAGGGAGAGGAGACCTTAGCCCAGCAGTGTGACATTAACAGGCTGTTACTGTACTGTAGGGAAACAGTTGAACAGCAACAATTACGTTTCGATTCGATTGCGATAAAGTGACAATTTATTTATTTATTATTAGGAAGACAAACAGTTACAAAGTTCGCAAAATATTATCACATTAAAAAAAATATACCAACTTAGTCATCACTTCACAAAGAAGTAAATCAAAACTCATTACATAACAGATTGTTGACACGGTAACAATTAAAATGATAGATTAATTAAAATTTCATGGAATATGATCATATTAATAAATAATTATGTAAAAAAACATTAATTGTATTTTATTTTTGAGGTTATAATTAGTTTTTTATTTGTTAGTATATCTCTGGGTTTATTAGTAGAATGGTCTATGAACTAAGCCTCGATATGAAATCAAAGTTACTTATTAAAAGTACTGGCGGTACAGCTTTGTGCAAGCTCGTCTGGGTAGGTACCACCCACTCATCAGATATTCTACCGCAAAACAGCAGTACTTGGTATTGTTGTTTTGCGGTTTGAGGGGTGAATGTAATTGCCAGTGTAATTACAGGTACAAGGGATATAACATCTTAGTATAGTTCCCAAAGTTGATGGCGCATTGGCGATTTAACCGATGCTTAACATTTCTTACAATGCCAATGTCTGTGGGCATTGGTGACCACTTACCAACAGGTGGGAACAATATTATGATATATGCCTTGGTTGTTGACTTCAACGACAAAAGAAGTGAGATCTAAACTGGTGCCAAGTTCAATGGTTAGTCCTGAAATTTATTTATAACAACATAAAATATTTTATAACAACTTCAAATGTCATTTCTTCTTATAACTTAGGATATTATATTGAAGCTTAAGGTCTGACTTGGCTGACTACATGCTGATTACACACGGTGCTGCACGCCAATTCTGTTAGCTTGAACTTGGCTTACCGCTTGTCTAGATCGGAAATTTAAAAGTAAAATTAAAGTAGTATATATAAGTAGTTAAGTGAAATAGTGTTGTATTATAAATAACGATTTGTTAATCAAGACTTGTTTGTAGTGTATAATACAGCCGAGAAATTGACAAATCACGTGGAATATGTTTGTTTACATTTCATCCTTCGATTGGATTGGTTAATAATTGACTGCCTCGTTGGTCAAGTGGCTTAATGTAAGACCGCAGACCCGGAGATCCTGGGTTCTATTCCCAGGTCGGGCCAGTACAACGTTATTGGGTTTTTCTGTTAGAAAATTCTCAATAGCAGCCCGAAGCCTGGAAGTTGGGAGTGTGTACACTCCCGCGTCTCGGAAAGTACCTAAAGCCGTTGGTCGTGCGCCTGACACTTTCCGGTCGTGTCGGATTGCCATCCCGTCGGATTATGAGAGAGGAATAGAGAATGCACCTGAGTTTGCGCACACAACAGTGCACTATAATATCTACTGCGCAGTTGGCTAATCTCTCTTGAGATTGACCGCCGTTGCCGAAATCGGTCTGGAATACATTATTATTAGAATGTTAATTAACTTTTTTATCTTTAATACTTCACTGTCAGGAATTCAATCCACGACCTTACGTTACGATCCTCGGCCTCTATCCACCGAACCACGGTACAAGGTCGACAAATAACACATTACAACATGAAATTTTCCATAAAAGTATATTTAAGTCATTAGCAACTTAATAGTCGATACACTGAGTTAAAATGTTCGGTAAGGACGTTACCGAACTGGTTTTAGTGGGTAAGAATCCCACACAACCCGGTCCCACCCCCATGAGACACGGGTACCGTTGTTACCGGATGTTACCGAACTAAAACTGATATTATGAATTCGATAGTTTGTTTGTATGTAACGCTTTCACGTCTTAACTTCTCAACTTAGCGTCATGAAATTTCGCATACACGTTAGGGGTACAGATGAGAACATGGTGTACTTATCACCAACCCCTCACAAGGGCGGTAACTTTTTTTTCTTTTATTAATTTGTTGGTTATGTAATAATAATAATATCCTAGGGCATTATTCACACGCGGCCATCTGATCTCAAATTAAGCAGAGCTTGTGCTATGGAAACCAGACAACTGATATACTACATATACTACTTTCCTTTTGTAAATACATACTTATATAGATAATTACACCCAGACTCAGGACAAACAGACATGTTCATGCACACAATGAACATGCGTCTGATCTAGGTGGGAATCGAAACCGCAACCTTCAGCGTGAAAGGCAAGTATCTACCAACCACGCCAACCAGCTTGTCAAAAACTATTAATATTTTAATTTTGGGTCATTGTTGCTTGATAAATAAAACTATTATTATTAGTTCGGCTGCAGATATTTTTGCCAAAAGAAAACTTCTGTTATTATTAAAAATATATATAATATATTTATATAAGCGAAATATCACTCATCACGAGATCTCATAAACTATGAGCCCGATTGACTTGAAATTTGTCACAGTTATCAAAGTTTTATTGTTATGATATTTATTCTACTTCTACTCCAACCTTCCTTCTAATCTATCCGTGCGAAGAACCATTAGCCAGTTCATTATAATGACACTCACTTGAATCGTGTATAAAGTAAATAAGCAGCGATATAAAGACACGAGTTATAATAAAGTTAATATATAAAACCTTCATCGTGAAGCTATACATATATGTGATAATTTTTAATTCTTTTCCGTTAAAGTCGAAGTATATTAATGTCAAACAAATATACGAACATACATTTTATTGCACTAGTTTCTGTTTGCGGCTTTGTCCGCGTGTGTGTGTTTGTTGTTAGATATTCTGTACTGTTTTTTGTATACCTTACGATGTGTATGTAATACTTTATGATGATCGTTTGTTTATTTAAGACGTGAAAGCCTAACAAACAAACTCACTAAAATATAATATTAGTAAGTATATATATGTAATTGAATTATAATTGCATTGAATTATAATTTATTATAACCCGGGCAAGCACCACTGAATTTTCAATTGCTCAATTTGTGTTTATAATTAATCTCGTGCTTGACAGTGAAGGAAAACGTCGTGAGGAAATCTGCATGTGTCTAATTTATTATCCATATGTGTATTCTACCAACCCGCATTGGAGCAGCGTGGTGGAATAAGCTCCAAACCTTCTCCTCAAAAGGGAGAGGAGAGGCCTTAGCCCAGCTGTGGGACAATCACAGGCTGTTACTGTATAATTTGTTACATATACATATATTATTGTGGAAAAATGATTGAGGGGTATTGCGAACTGTAACTTAGTTTAAAAAAAATTACAAATTAATTGGTAGATAATTTTTTAATAATTTCTAAATAATATATAATCTAATAGTCTAAATCGAACGCGCAGAATGTTTGAATACATGAATAGAATAGAATGAAAATATAAAAAAAAAAAACTTTTTTTTAAATAATATATCTACTGACACTATCGCTCATAAAATTTGGCGCTGTTAAAAATATTAACCATTCCTTAGATCGCCAATGCGCCACACACCTTGGGAACTAAGATGTTATGCCCCTTGTGTCTGTAGTTACACTGTCTCACTCACTTTTTAAACCGAAACATAACAATACTAATTGCTGTTTGCCAGAATATACGATGAGCGCTTGCACAAAGAAACCAAGATATGTACACTTCATGGGACCTTGGAGCTACACTAAGCCTAGCGAAACAAACATACATGCTCGTAAATATACAGACGAATTAAGAGGCTCCTTATTTGAAGCCGGTTAATAAATATATAATGTTTTCTGAATTATAAAACTATTGTTATAATAAAATATAATCACACTTTGTTAAAATATCTTCGACAAAAAAAACTAAACAAAAAAAAGGAGTTGAAGTTATTGAAATAAAAAAACTTACCTTTATTTATAATGACAGTCCAAGCAGTTTTTATATGTTTATTTATTATATTTAAACACTAACATCATAGATGTTAGCTTAACGACTACTGACTAACATTTTGAAATATAAATAGAGGGTCGTCACTTAGAAAAGTGAAGATGCCGTCAGATATTGCTTACAATACTATTAAGGTGCGGTCAGACGATGCTTTATTGATATATTTCCTCGTATTATATGGTTGTTGCATATAAGTTGTTTTTTTTTTAAACTACATATACATATTATCTATTGTTCATTAATTATTCAGTTTTATGTTATTATCATGAAGTGTTTTTTATATTAGGTCCTTACATACGAAATTAGCGTTTTGTGGTACTGACCACTTTGATCTGAAATATTTCATCTTTGGTTAAGAATACCAAATTAAAATTTATAAATTCATTTACCTGGTACATTTGAGTTTTGAAAACAGTCATTCATTTGTTTTAGTTCTACCGTGGCACCAGTGCTGCAGAAACAGCTCGAAGGATTAATGACGTATACGGCGCTGGTGTCGCAAAAGAAAGCACGGTACGTTTTTGGTTTCAACGTTTTCGTTCTGGAAATTTTGACCTTCAGAACCAACCCCTTGGCGGCCGGAGACTAAAGTGGAAAATGAAGAATTAAAGGCTATTGTGAAAGCGGATCCATCAAAAAGCACTTCAGAGATAGCTGCAGGCTTCGGGGTAAGTGATAAAACTGTATTAATCCACTTGAAGAAAAACGGGAAAGTAAAAAAACTTGAACGAACCCATCGTTCAAGTTTTTTTCAGTTCTACCTCATGAATTGAGTGAATCGAACTTGCAAACACGCGTTGACTGCTGTGTTACTTTGCTCAACCGGCACAATAATGAAGGAATTTTAAATCGAATCATTACTTGTGATGAAAAGTGGATACTGTACGATTATCGGAAGCGCTAGTCGCAATGGCTGAATGCTGGAGACCCAGCCAAATCCTGCCCTAAACAAAAATTGACTTAGAAAAAGTTACTTGTGAGTGTTTGTAAGTGTGGTGGACTAGCACTGGTGTCGTTCACTACAGCTTTTAAAAATCTGGCCAAACGATTACGGTAAATATCTATTGTCAGCAACTGCAAACCATGAAGGAAGAACTAGCTGCTAAACAACCGAGATTGGTCAATCGCTCTAGGCCACTGCTGCTTCACAACAACGCAAGACAACACACTGCACAACAAACAACCACTCAGTTAGTGAGCTACAATTGGAATGTCATTCATCGTACTCCTCGGACCTTGCTCCAACAGATTACCATTTTTTCCAGAATTTGGACAACTTCTTACAAGGAAAAAAATTCAACTCCGATGCGGCAGTACAAACCGCCTTCAAAGAGTTTATTGATTCTCGCTCCCATGGTTTTTTTAGTAAAGGGATCAATGAACAACCTATGAGATGGATGGTGGCACAAAAGTGCATAGATAACAACAATGCATACTTTGATTAATTAAATATATTTTACAAAAAAAAATGCTTTATATTCCTCTCGTACAAAACGCCGATAGGCGGACGAGCATATGGGCCACCTGATGGTAAGTGGTCACCAACGCCCATAGACATTGGCATTTTAGGAAATGTTAACCATCGCTTACATCGCCAACGCGCTACTAACCTTGGGAACTAAGATGTTATGTCCCTTGTGTCTGTAATTACACTGGCTCAGACACCCTTCAAACCGGAACACAATAATACCAAGTACTGCTGTTTTGCGGTAGAATATTTGAGGAGCGGGTGGTACCTACCCAGACGAGCTTGCACAAAGCCCTATCACCAGTATTTTTGACATTATTATTGATAAACAGTAACTGATTTTACTGCAGGTTCTTTTTTGTAGAATTTACATTCCGAACCGGTGATAGTGTTTGCAAGAGCCTACTGGATAAAGTGCGTATGTTGACGTATTTATACGCTTTTATGATGATCAGTTAAACGCTGTCAAAGTCCAGTAACGTCAAACATATAAAAGAAAAAAAGGAACACTTGTAGACGTCCCACAGCTGGGGAGTCTTAACTCCTTTTAAGGATAAGATTTGAGATTCCATAACGCTGCTCCGTGATGAGTTATAACAAATTAGGCATGAAAATTCAGTATTTATTTTAACCGACTTGAAAAATAGTAGTATGTTCTTAATGTGGTTGTATTTTTTATGCCCTCTGAACTCCGTTATTTATGAACCGATTTGGAAAATTCTCTCCTCGTTTATGAGGCTATTGATCCCATATACATTTAAAAAATAAATACCACTTCCAATAAAATAGGGGTGGTTTTTTTTTTAACTCGAAGAATTATTTTATTTCCAGTACAGACAGATAAATAACAATATTTTTATGTTTACAAATTATATATTTTTGAACAGTTTTCCTTATTTACAATTACATCATACCTATTTATCGGAAATTATCGTCTTATGGTTACTGATAGGAAATCTCTTACGTTAAACTCATTGAGACCGCGATGACTCAGTGGTTAGAGGATGTGAATCTTAACCTAGGATTGCTGGTTCAAATCCAGGATAGGAAATTTTCATGTGCTTAATAAAGATCGTGAGGAAAATTGCATGTGCCGAGATAAATCTACCACGTGTAACAAACCGGTATTAGATTAGCGTGGTGTATTTCTTTTTTTTATTTATGTTATACCTACCTGATAGTAAGTCACCACTACCCTTAATATTAGCGTAAGAAATTCTAATCATCCCTTATATCTCCAATGCACCATCAGCCTTGGGAATTGCCTTTATTGGTTGCCTGGAAGAAATCGCTGTGTAGCGATAAGGCTGCCAAAATTGTGAGCTAATTTTGTATTCATGTGCTATGTAATTTTTAATGTTTGTGTACATTAAATATATTCTACGTAATTATCTATTTATCTAAGATGTTATGTCCCTTGTGGCTGTGGTTACACTGACTCTCTCACGCTTCTAAAAGACAAGAATACTAAGAATTGCTCTTTGGCGATAGAATATCTGATGAGTGGGTGGTACCTACCCAGGACCTTCCAGGGGTCTCATGGTAGTATTCACAAGTGATTCCGTGATACGGTGCTTCGGTGAGGGTATACCGCTGATTTTTTAGTGAGTATTCCGTTGTTCACTGGAGTTCAAGGCACCGGTGAGTCCCACATACCTCACTTCATGTGGGGGAAACGCGTAAATTCGTTTATCCAGCGAAATAAAAAAGGACTTGCAGTGTAAAATATAACTGTTAAAATATAATTAAACCAAAATGGCGTTAGAAGGATTCAATGAAAACTTCTCCATAAGAAATAATAATCATTATTTACAAATAATAACAATTCAAGTACAAATTCTTAGTATCTAAAGAATAGAATACATAATATTTATTGACATGTCAAGTACACAAATAAGGAGACGTCAAGGAGACATTTTTTGTCACATAAAACTTATACCAGAAGACGCAACGCATTTCGGAGATTATATAAAATGGCTTATAATACTACCCGGTAACGATAGATGGCGTTGATTGAATCAGTCATATTCCTGAATCGCGCTTTCTAGATGTTCGCTACTGAGTATATATAGTAGAAATTATTAAAATAGTCTGTAAAGTGATCAAATAAATTTTAGTTGTGTGAACATTGAAAAGCATTTCCTTTGTTTCATTTGCCATTTATTCCCGATGTTTACATCAATGTAAACAGAAGGTGTTATTTAATATTATTATTTAAGCAGCTTCAATTCGCAGTTTCACACGCTTTAAATATACACCCTTGACGTGACAAGCGTGACATTCATGTTATTATTTACAATAATTCTGTCTGTCTGTCTATGTTTATCTTTGTTCTTTAGATAATTATAATTTCTTCTCACAAGGCGTGTTACGTATCAGGTCGTAAACGTTGGCTCTGAAAAATGGACAAAAATGCGAAGTTCGTATAAATGTCATCATTTAATGAAAAATGTTTTGTTGGCATTACAAGCTAGTAGGAAGGGTCCCTGTACTAGGTTTATACCCGTGTTACTGGGTATCTCGTTCTTCCAAACAACCAAAAGTTACCAATAATTAATTGGTCATAAAATAAGAACATAGAAGTATCTTTAATTACGCAATTCTAACTTTACATTACACATGCAGATACATGTGTGTGTGTATGTGTGTGGGGATGTTTTGTGTATGAATTTGTAAAATATCTGCAGTTTTTCAGATCTTAAAATTAGCGGGCTCAAACAAACTCATATTTACTAAAGCAGTTAATAAGCTAGTATATCATTTATAATATTTTAGGACGTTAGTGTTATGGCTAGCTTCTAAGGCAGATTCCGAAGTCCTGGGTTCAAAATCGGAATAATAAAAAATGATTTTCTATCGAAAAATTCTCATTAGCAGTTTGGAAGTTCGGTTCCCCTGCGGGTTTTAAGGTTGATTGTCAGTACTTTGGTATAATAAATTATATAAAATTCTGCATTGTGGTTCAAGCTTGCTTTATACCAAATGTCATCAAAATCGATTTAGTAGTTAATCTTATATATATTATAGTTAAAAATAAAAATTGAGATGATTAGTATACTTCCTTACCGCTTTATTTATTTCATGTCCTTCACCCAAAGGTTGTCTGGAAGAGATCGCTCTTTTAGCGACAAGATCGCCTTTTTTACAAAATAGTTTTCGTTTTTTTTTGTGTTTGTGTTTAAAATGGTTTCTGTAACTCTTTTGGTGTACAATAAAGCATGTTCTATTCTATTCTAGTTTAGCAGTGAAAGCGTGACATAGACTTTACTTTCGCATTTATAATATTAGTATATATTTATACTTACTTATGTATGAAGAAGTTGTAATCCTTAACACTGAAAGCGGAGTAAACGAAAATCGGCATTTGGTTTACAAGCACCCAGACGTCGTCGCCTATTACCTTTAAATCTGAAATTAAAATTATATGTTTAAGAACATTTTTTAATTAATAAAAAGATATGAAAAGATAGGAGAACCTGGTGCGTTCATTGAGTGCGACAACATCACTGAGTTTGAGACAAAAGTAGCAGTTGACCCCTAGGGGTCAGGACCCCTTGGGCTTACGCTTTGTCGTCAAGCTTAATTTGAAGATGTGAAATCAAGAATTGGACGGGTCGGTTGGCGTACTTGCTTTTCACGCCGAAGGTTGTGGGTTCGATTCCCACCCAGGACAGATATTTGTTTGCATGAACATGTCTGTTTGTCCTGAGTCTGGGTGTAATTAACTATATAAGTATGTATTTATAAAAAAAAGTAGTATATTTAGTATATCAGGTTGTCTTGTTTCCATAGTACGAGCTCTGCTTATTTTGGGATCAGACGACTTGGTTATATTATATTATTATTAATTCCTCAAAAGGGGTATTCGTATTATTCTTTTAAAAATTGTAAGCTCATGTTCTGATTTGTGATCATAATTCATCTCGTGATCGGCGGTAGAAAACATCACGAGAAAGCCCGCAGTCTAATTTCACTGAAACGTGATAGAGTAAGCTCCAATCCTTCTCAAAAAGGAGATTTTAGCCCAGCAGTGGAAATCTTATATATATAAATAGTATTCGTTTTAAGTTTCATTACAGACCAGAAATATAAACCAATTTCTCGTGATCTTGAACAGCCACGCCGATGTTCTCTGGCGCCATCTTGTTATCGACTCGCCAGCACAAAATGGCGTCCTGAGCGACATTACCAAAGAATAACGTTTTAGTACCCGGATGGTAATCATGTGAACCGCTTTGTGTATTAGCGCCTTTAGTACCTGCGACCTGAAATGTCCATAAATATAAATATTGTAGCGGTAGCGGTGAGGGCTTGAATAACCTAAGATGATGATGAAAGATGATGAGTTTCGAAGGTGGCGAAAATAAAAGATGCGTTAGGCTCTCAACTCGAAAATGCATGTAGTCTTAAGCGAATGTACAGAGATCAAGGATAGGGGGTGCGAGTACAATATTTAAATTTAACCAATCACGGCCGATAAAAAGTAAGACGTTGTGTTTGGTTAGGTTCCCCACACGACATGTCGGTACCCGTCCTTACTTGGATAGGAAGTATGAACAAATATATATAAATTTATTTTTCATTATAATGTTTATCTTAATTTAATTGGTAATTTCAGATGGTCCCTACCACCATTATGTGCAAGATCGTCTTGGTATGTACCACCCACTCATTACATATTCTGCCACAAAAGAGCAGTACTTAATATTTTTGGTGAGTGAGCCCGTTTAACTATTAACAACATTCACTTGACTCGTGTAACAATCCTTAGATTTACTTATTCCATGGGACTTTCTAATAGCTCTGCTATATTATGCACTACCAACGGGGTCGAATTCTATTAATATATAACGATTATGATACCCGATTCAATTCCAATCCAACTTTAACTGTTCTATATTTATCCGATCGGAACCGAATCGATACGATGTTAACATATACCGTTGTGTCAAAACCAAACTTAATTGTTAGATTTTATGACAATAATCGATAATTTTTCGAGATGCCCTAGTGATATGAACGCGTGAATCTTAACCGATGATCGTGGGTTCAAACCCGGGCAAGCACCACTGAATTTTCATGTGCTTAATTTGTGTTTATAATTCATCTCGTGCTTGACGGTGAAGGAAAACATCGTGAGGAAACCTGCATGTGTCGAGTTTCACTGAAATTCTGTCACATGTGTATTCTACCAACTCACATTGGAGCAGCGTGGTGGAATAAGGCATGAGCATTTCTTAATAGAAAAAAATAATAACTTTTTTATCACTCCGATCCGTTATTTGAACCCAAGGCTGTCAAATAAGCAGTCGAGATTTTCTTCCAGGAAGAATCTTCAGAACGCTAATATGTAGTGTCAGAGGTTGACATCTTGAGAAATAGACTTTGGGAATTCCTGGGGGGTGGGCATTTTAGACATAGGGCTCCAAACCTTCTCCTCAAAAAGGGATATAGGCCTTAGCCCAACAGTGAGACATTGATAGGCTGTTACTCAGTCGATAATTAAATTAAAGAATGGGAAACCGCAAAGATTACGCTTCGATTCGATTGCGATAAAGTGACAATTTGTTAGTAGAATTGGTCCTAGTTCTCTCGTGTCTGTAGTTACACTGACACACTTCAAACCGAAACAACAATACTAACCATTGCTGTTTGGCGGTAGAATTATTAATGAGTACCTACCAAGGACTGCACAAAGTCCCACCATCAACATTTTATTTGGAGCGTATATTCAGATAGATGAAAAATTATTAAACATACCTTAACATGATCATTTATTGAGCGATTTTGAAGAAACTTCGTGTTTACAGTGAATTCCAGAGTGGACACCAGGGGATGATAAAACGCTGTTCGATAACCTTGAGCGTCAGGTTCCGACAACGCAATGCTGAACAGTCCATCTTTCCAATTTATCACGTAATCTTAAAAATGTTTATTATAAAGAACATATCATTAAAAATAAATAACGATATCGAATAGATGAAAATAAACAAGCTTTCTGATATAAAATGGCGACATTTTGTGTTTAATCTATAAAACTATCAAATAAATAAAATTGAATTGTCCGTCTGTGATTTCAAAATAACCGCATTTTTTAATGTTAATATATATTTTTTTATAGTAAAAGTAGGCGGACGAGCATATGGGTCACCTGATGGTAAGTGGTCACCAACGCACATAGACGCGCATTGTAAGAAATGTTAACCATCACTTACATCACCAATGCGCCACCAACCTTGGGAACTAAGACGTTATGTCCCTTGTACCTGTAATAACACTGGCTCACTCACCCTTCAAATCGGAACACAACAATACGAAGTACCGCTGTTTTGCGGTAGAATATCTGATGAGTGGGTGATATCTACCCAGACGAGCTTGCACAAAGCTACCACCAGTAAAATATTAATATTAAGTAATATTGGCTATTTGCGAGTTACAAAAACCAAAACTTTTTTAGACTACTCCGCTACATACATATTGTATATCTATCATTCAAAAAGGGATGATGTACGTTAAAATAGTAGATTTTGAAGGATCTTAATAACAAATTCCATATTCGTGATGCCGCCAATTTTACTAGCTACTCCTAGCTAAAAAACACAAACATTTCTCTTTACAGAGGTTGCCTGGAAGAGATCACTATAAGTGATAAGGCCGCCTTTGCATACTATGTGTTATACTTGCTATTATATATTACTAAATGTTTGTAAAGTGTGTGCAAAAAAGGATTAATAAGTAATAAATAAATAAAAAGTTATTATTATTATAAAAGACAACATCTTAGTTCTCAAGGTTGCTGTTGTGACTTATAATAATAATAATGCCAACCGCGCAGGAGATACTATAGTGCACAAGTGTGTGCGCAAAAACAGGTGCACTCTCTATTCCCTAACTCTCATAATCCGATGGGACGGCAATCCGACACGACCGGAAAGAGTTCAGGCGCAGGACCAACGGCTTTACGCGCTTTTCGAGGCACGGGAGTGTACACACTTCCAACTTCCAGACTACGGGCTGCTACTAAGAATTTTCTGACAGAAAAATCCCTCATTTTTTCACATACAGTTGCACAGATTATATTAGAAATTAATTAATTGAATGCCTAGAATATTCAAGAATATAATAAAAGAAAATGGTGGACACTTTGATGAAGCTAAAATTAAAATTACTTTGTTTAAATTAGTTTTTTTTATTTATTATCTTTTATTTAATTTTACTTGGCTACATCCAAACTTTTGAACGGGTGTATATAAATTTTTTTATACGGGTATAAATATAATATAATTATAAATATAATTTTTTATACGTCACATCAGCCTGCTAAGTGTCACCGCGCAAGTCTACATACCCGCAACTGTGAAGTTTAAAGACATTTCGTCATGAACAAAACTGGGATGACGTAATCTCCAACTACTTCTAGACTTCAGTGAAAACACAATCATTCCTTCGGTTGCCAAGTCATTGATATACGCGAAGGCGTCATCGCACTTGTTGTTTGTGACATCGACGGTAATTGACGTTAATCCTGGAAAAAATAGATCATTTTTTCAAAATTGGAAATAGCGCAATGAAAATCCTCGCTATGTAAAGATCGCGTCAGATCTTGACCTCTTGGGCTATTTCGGCACATTACTTCCAGAGATAAAAAGGTCGATTGGACATTGGTCGATTTTCGTACAAAATAAAAATAATCTTTAATAATTTAGCCAACTGCGCACGAATATTATAGAAACATTTTGTAAGGGCAACACAAGGGCCCTTTCCATTCCCTGTGTCATAATCCGATGGTACGACAAATCCAACACGACCAGAGTTCAGGCGCGTGACCATCGTCTTTACGTACTTTCACTATCGACTTCCAAACTCCGAGATTCTGAGAACTTTTCAACAGAAAATACCACGGACATTTGTATTAGTCCAACTTAGGGGTCTGTGGCATTATGAGCTAGCACTTACACCAACGAGACAAACGTTAATCTGATCTTACCTCCAGGAGTTCGCTCGTTCAAAAGATCCGTGTCTTTCAGCTCATATTTCAAGATTTGTCTGTCTGTTTTCAAATCGTATATAACTATAGCTGGATTCTGCACTTGAGTTCGATTGCCTGAAAGAATAATAATAAATTATCATTAAATATTTAGACTTTTTTTATAATGAGACTTGTAAAATTTGTCGTTGGAAATGATTTCAAAAAGGCGTTCTCTACCAGTCAACTTAAGGCAAGACAGACTACAACTATTTCGTCAATATACAATATACACTATAGATGCATTATGTATTAGAAACAAAATATCTGATAATAAAAATTCTAGGGAAAAAACTGAAACAAAATAATAATAAAGAAAACTCGAAAATTCATTATGAACTCTTGTCACACTGCTTGGCCAACACGACCTTAAGTTACAGAGCTAACGTGAGTTTATTGCACATATGTGATAACAGCCAGTGAATAAAGTCGTATACTTTAAAGCTTGACAAAACTGTTCGCCGGGGAAGACAAATTCAGGTAAAAAGGAAACCCTCGATGCCCATACGAGGACTGATTTTTGACAGTCAAGACGAACCCTAACACACAAATATGGGTCAAAAATTCACCTTACGAATGTTCTCCAACGCCAACGAACAGGAGAAAAATTAAAATCTATCTACTAAGGCAATTTTAACTTTCTGGAATAAAATAAACATTCTCTAAACCAATCAAAGGAGGATTATAGATAAACAAACCTTAGATTTCCATTTAGTTGTGATTGCAGTTCAAATGCAACTAACTCTTAACAATGTGTTCGAACGCCTATTACCGGACGAAATAAAAGTCACTAATTAATTCAGACGTACACATATAATTCACAACACGATACAGTCAGGAGAACACTAACATACATATAAATTCAATCACGGCAATCAGAACCGAAAGAATATTCGGAATCGCATTAACTATAATTTAACATAGATGAGAAAATAATTATATTAAGGGCGATTGAAGTGAATCGGTGACAAATGACATACGGTGCCGAAACGTGGACACTAACTGCGGGACTAGTCCACAAATTCAAAGTCGCTCAGCGTGCTATGGAGCGAGCTATGCTATGCTATCTTTGAAGGATAAGATCAGAAATGAGATTATCCGGAAAATAACCGGAGTCACCGACATAGCTTGCAAAATTAGCAGGCTGAAGTGGCAGTGGGCTGGTCACGTATGTCGTAGGACCGATGGCCGTTGGAGGAGACGAGTCCTAGAGTGGAGACCGCGAATCGGCAAGCGCAGCATAGGGCGCCCTCCAGCCAGGTGGACCGACGACCTTAAGAAGGTGGCGGGCACCAACTGGATGCGGAAGGCGGAGCACAGGGAGCTTTGGCGCACCTTGGGAGAGGCCTATGTTCAGCAGTGGTCAACGATTGGCTGTTGATTGATTGATTGAAGTAAATCACTTGTGGAGGGTAATACCAGTAAAAAATCACTGCCCGCTGCGACGAACGTGGACGGCGCGTAGGCACGAGCCATTGGTACCTTTTAACAACGTCCACTCGGGTTTGCGTCGTAATTAATATTAATTGTTTTTAAATTTATGAATATATATTTTTTATTTATTGTGTGTGTGTGTTCTCCACATACATATTCCATGCGATTCGCTAATAACTCAGCTGTATTATGCACAACAAACAGTTTTTGATTAATCTTTGCTTATAAATTTTTAAATATAAATTTTTACTGCAGTTCCGATATCAACTTTTTTAAGGAAACTATGTACAGTCATTTTTATAGTATATAAAATAAAATAAAAAAAACAAAATACGCATAATAAATTTATAGCAAAAACACGCCGTCTAAAAGATTGTGCTGTGGCATTGTATCCAAGACGCTAGCACTATTGCCTCTGCACCTCAGCTTTTGCGCTAAATAAGCGCGAGCTTTTCGGTCACCAGACGTGTGGACCAGTTTCTTATAAAGTTCTCTCATGATTTTTAATCACGAATCCATATAACCAAAAATCAATCACTTCAATTCAACGTTAAAGTAGTTTAGTCGTCTATTTGTCGACATTCACGCGGATTCAATTCGAAACTTTAGGAATTATGAAGACAGGTATTTGAGTGGTAATTTATGAGTATCACTTATTAGACATTTATTTATTTATAAAATTGCTTATTTTTATTTTTGTATTCTGTTTCTTCCTTTTTTTTATGATCTTTTGTTTTTTGTAATTATTAACTGGTTTCCATTTTTTATTGTTTCTGTGTTTACTTTTAATTAATCTCTACACATAGATAATAAGTTTGTATGAATTGGTTCTTTAAATCCGAGATATAAAGACGAGATGGCACAGTGGTAAGAACGCGTGAATCTTAACCGATGAACGTAGGTTCAAACCCGGGCAAGCACCTCTGAATTTTCATTTGCTTAATTTCTGTTTATAATTCATTTCATGCTTTTCGGTGAAGGAAAACATCGTGAGGAAACCTGCATGAGTCTAATTTCATCGAAATTCGGCCACATGTGTATTCCACCAACCCGCACTGGAGCAGCGTGGTGGAATAAGCTCCAAACCTTCTCCTAAAAAAAGGGAGAGGAGGCCTTAGCCCAGCAGTGGGACATTTACAGGCTGTTACTGTTTCTTTAAATGTATCAGTGTAAGTGATTGTAAGTAAACCTAATAAATAAAATAAAATAAAATTATTTGTCTTCAAACATCACATGTTATTGGAATATGAAAGAGGATTTTTATGAAAGAAACGAATACCTCTTGCCACAGGAAGAATTATTTATTTCGCGGAGTCGTTCACTTGGTGTTTTAAGCTTATCTTTCTTAAAATACCTGGTATTTCCAAAAGACCAGTGTCGACCATCCATAGTCTGCCGCATACATCAACTCTTGGCCTGTACACGGAGACCAAGTTCCTACTGTTTGGATATGGTTTCAGAGCAGGTGATCTAGTGGACATCTCCACATAGTTGAGGGTTGAAGGGATTCCTGTGGAACATGAAGTTTGATTTCTTTAGAACACCGGTGAGATGTCTGGAGTCTACTTTAACGAATCTGTATTTTTTTTTTATAGAATAGGAAGGCGGACGAGCATATGGGCCACCTGATGGTAAGTGGTCACCAACACTCTTAGACATTGGCATTGTAAGAAATGTCAACCATCGCTTACATATCCAATGCGCCACCAACCTTGGGAACTAAGATTTTATGTCCCTTGTGCCTGTAATTACACTGGCTCACTCACCCTTCAAACCGGAACACAACAATATCAAGTATTGCTGTTTTGCGGTAGAATATCTGATGAGTGAGTGGTACCTACCCAGACGAGCTTGCACAAAGCCCTACCACCAGTAAAATAAGAAGGATTCACGTTTGTTAGTAAATAACAAGTCTGGGACTTGCAGCGCTATTCTGTAAGAGCTGACTTCATTACTCTCCCGTGTAATTTACTACGAAAGTCGACTATACTTCTTAGTTATAGGTTAGTTATAAGTAATAAAACTGATACGTTTGGATTGAAAAAAAATAAAGGTATTCCACTCTTTATATGTTCACGTGAAGACCTTATAATCCACATAAAGACCGGCTGTCATAAATTTTTGGCGGTGGTGACCACTTACCATCAGATGGCTATTTCACAAAAATGTTACAAGAAAATGAAATTTACGCTGTTCAGTCTAAATTAATCCTGGGATATTTTTCACACACGGCCATCTGATCCCAAATTAAGCTTGTACAAAGCTTGTGCTATGGAAACCAGACAACTGATATACTACATATACTACTTTTCTTTTGTAAATACATACTTATATAGATAATTACACCCAGATTTAGGACAAACAGACATGTTCATGCACACAAATGTATGTCCTGGGTGGGAATCGAACCCACAACCTTCGGCGTGAATGGCAAATATCTACCAACCACGCCAACCGGCTCGTCAAATGTATGTATAATTGAAGGACAAACATACTTTTTTTTCGGGACATTAACGGGGCTCAAATCTATGAAAATTGGATGTAATTGCGAAGCGCAACTACTTATAAAATAACAAGCTGTTCCCGCGACTTCGTTCGCCTGGAAATTTGTATGTGTTAACTGACGGCCTGATCAAAATGTGATCTTTGTGGCGATGACTATAAAAGGCGTTCTTTTGGGCACCTGTCTGGCCAAAACCATATATAAAATACCAGGGGAACCGTAAATTCCGATATAAAAAGTAGCTTATGTCATTCTTCAACTCCTAAACTATTCAAACAATCATGTCGATTGCTCTCTGAAAAAGAAGGCTATCCTACGGGGATTGTAATTTTTCCGGAATAAAATTAGCCTATATGTTATTCAGACTATAATCTATCTCTGTGCTCAATTTCGTCCAGATCCGTGAAGCCGTTCTGGTGTTATTGATTTAGAAACATTCACCCAAAATTACGCATTTGAAATATTAGTTAGATATTATATACTAAAACATTCTCGAGCCGAGATGCCCCGGTGGTTAGAACGCGTGAATCTTAATCAAATCCCCGCAAACACCACTGAATTTTCATGTATTTAATTTGTGTTTATAATTCATCTCGTGCTTGACGGTAAAAAAAATATCGTGAGGAAACCTGCATGTGTCTAGTTCACTGTAATTCTGCCACATGTGTATTCCATTAACCCGCCTTGGAGCAGCGTCGTGGAATAAGCTCCAAACCTTCTCCTCGAAAAGGAGAAGAGGCCTTAGCCCAGCAGTGAGACACACATAGGCTGTTACTTAGTTATTTAAACATTCTCCGAAATGCAATGCATCATGATAAGTTTTATATACATTGGTGTAATTGTTTTTCTATTTATGTATTACAAAGAAAAGTCTCCTCAATATAGATGTAGGAACTATATTTTCCCTTACCATATCGTCTTCTCGGTACGGTGATGATCACTTTCGTCCCATAAACTTCGAAACCTATGGGAACGTTATTGTACTGGATGAAAAACTTTTCGGAATCCTGTACGTCTTCTTTAAAATGCAGTCCATTCGGAGTCTTCTCAAAATTTGAATCTTCATTATCTTAAAACAAATACAAGAACTATACAGATAAATAATCAGCGTCTGTCTGTGATTTCAAAATAACTGCCTCTTCTTTTAAATTTAAGATATATTATATATAATTAGTTAAATACTTTATATGTATTATTTATATAGACATTATGTACGTTAAAATGGCGAGATTTTTAAGGGGTAATAGTTACTGTAGTGTACATTTACAATAATATATTAATTAGTATTTTATAATATAAATATATATTATCTGTGTATATGTTATCTATCTGTCATCACGGGTGACACGCACCCGTGATGACAGATCGCGGAGCGCGGGAAAATACAATAATACTGGGATTATTGGCGCGAAGTGAAGACGGTGTGTGTGCATAGTGAGCCGATATAAAATACAATAAATCTTATTTAGTTTGTAATACCGACCTTACGTCGTGAGTTAAAGTGTGAACATTACAATTACTAACTGAATTCCACACGGTTATAGCCACGGGTTTTGTTATTTAATAAAAAATATATGTATTAATAAAGTATATATATACAACATTGAAAGAAATTGTGGCCGTTGCGATTCCTTCAGAAAGTTACTATGTAGTGTCAGTTTATTGAATAAATTAAAATTTCCCCAGTAAACCGATGACTTGAAGGTAAAGACCATCTCGGTCATTATATACTAGAATCTCTCTATATTCATTCAATAACCATCAAATATAAATAAACTGGAAAAGAATGATACATTAACAAATTGAATGATTAAAAAATTGTTTTTCTTAAAGGGTCAAATGTCACCGCATTTCGTGGCAGAATGCCAATCTTGACAGCACTGAGTTTTTCAATCTTAGGAATATTTATTCTGTGGAACACGGAATGATGAGAACGATGTGATCGATTTCAGATACGAATGTTAGAAATAGTTATTTATGTACTTCAATTAATGTATTAAATAATTATATGTTTTTATATTGTATCCCATTTTAATAATAATACAATCGGTTTCAGAACGTCATCGGTATTGCTTAGTGATAAAGATAAAAAATACTTTTCGCGCGCTTTTATAACTGAACAATGACTGATGACAGTCGTCATCGAATCAACGATAAATGATATTTTATTTAAATTAGATTTATAAAGATTCAGATGCTTAATGATATTAACATTAACAAATAATGTATTACTCGTGAAGCCGAGATGGTTGGTTAGAACGCGTGAATCTTAATCGACGATAGTGGGTTCAAATCCGGGCAAGCACCACTGAATTTTCATGTGCTTAATTTGTGATTATAATTCATCCCGTGCTTGACGGTGAAGGGAAACATCGTGAGGAAACCTGCATGTGACTAATTTCATTGAAATTATGCCACATGTGTATTCTACCAACTCACATTGGAGCAGCGTGGTGGAATAAGGCATGAGCGTTTCTTAATAGAAAAAAAAATAATAACTTTTTTATCAATCCGATCCGTTATTTGAACCCAAGGCTGTCAAATAAGCAGTCGAGATTTTCTTCCAGGAAGAATCTTCAGAACGCTAATATGTAGTGTCAGAGGTTGACATCTTGAGAAATAGACTTTGGGAATTCCTGGGGGGTGGGCATTATAGACATAGGGCGGTAAAACTAATTGAGATTTTTTTGTAGAATTGCGCCATCTGTGATCACACACGTCATAAAAAATACAAATTAAAGTAAAGTCGTAAAAGTGTATCTAAAGACACCGATTGAGGTCATTTTATAATTTACAAAATTTATTTGTTTTTACTTCAATATAATTATAATACATCATTAAATCTTTCGTGCTTTAATGGAAGTCAGGGGGCGGCAATATTAATAAGCTTATATGTATACGTAACCTATAAAAAAAAACATTTAAGCAGTAAGTTTTCGTTTACAAATCAAAAATAATTAATTTCAATTTTGGAAGTAACTTTTTTATACATCACATTATATGCCAGTAACACCGTTGAATTAATGAATAAAACCTTTTTATAATCAAATCGAATTATACTTCATTAAAATAGCATTTTACAAGGACTTAATTACTCGTTTGGGATGTATCTTTATCTATAAACGTTGTTTCTCGGGTGATTAATTAAACAATGCTTGTCTCTTTCGAATGTAAAAACAATTATAGTAGAAAGAGAGCAATCATTGTTTAACGAAACAGCTAAACAATATTTACTAGTAAGATCGGTGTATTATACCGAGAAAAACCTAGTATTTACTTTATGCCGACAATAAAATAACATAGGTATGTTAAATAAATACATAACATGGAGTACTGTACAGGCTTTCCCGTGGCTTCCCTTCGCCATCATTCAGAAATGATAAATATCAATTACAGCTCGTTCTCTAGAAATTAAGGACTTTCATACAAACATTCTTTCCCTCTATTAGCCTACTATATAAAAGGAACCCGTATACAAACTTCATGGTGCTAACGCCAGTTGTTTGGGTTGTGTTTTGATAATTCAGTCAGTTATTCTTTTATATATAAGTATATCTTTACATAACTAATATATATAATTAACTCCACGATTAAATCTGTATAAACTTGTGTCGAGTAAAAATAATTATGTTTTATTTATTAACAATTTTATCAAGTAATCAAAAATATCTAATTATATTCAGGCAAAATATTATTATTAATGATTCTACTTACATATGACGCCATTGAAATCGTAACTAATTTGCTTCCAAGCAAACACGTCACTTATTTTTTCATTTTCAATACATCTAAATTGTTTATTAAAAAGAATTAACAATAATATTATATTTTTGTTTATCATAGCGAGTTGTTAAGGTGATGTTTTTATATCAACTGACCGGTTTAAAAATTATCATAAGGTCAATGCTACACGGTTGGTTTTATTCATGACCTCGGCGTCGTGTTTGATCATTTGTGTTTGCGAGAACGAGTGTTTGCAGTGTTGCCACTAATTATTTTTTTCCCTGGGGCGATGTCAAGATGTAATTAATTCATTTATTTAAGTATTTATATTGTGCATCGCGTTACACATGTTAAAAATAAACTAAAGAATGAAATACAAAAATACGTACAGAGAAATAGGCGACCTTATCGCTTACTAAGGTTTTCTTCCAAACATTCTTTGGACTTGTGGTATATTTATTTATACACTACAACTGGTGGTAGGGCTTTTTGCAAGCTCGTCTGGGTACGTATCACCCAGTCATCAGATATTCTACCGCAAAACAGCAGTACTTGGTATTGTTGTGTTCCGGTTTGAAGGGTGAGTGAGCCAGTATAATTACAGGCACAAGGGACATAACATCTCAGTTCCCAAGGTTGGTGGTGCATTGGCGATGTACGGGATGGTTAACTTACAATGCCTATGTCTATGGGCGTTGCTGATCACTTACCATCAGATGGCCCATATGCTCGTCCGTTAACCTATTCTATATAAAAAAAACACCAATAACTTTAACTAACTAATATAACAATACGTAAACACTACAATTACTATAACCTGTGACTTGGTTTGTTAAGCTATCACGTCTTAACTACTCAAGCAATCATCTTAAGTTTATTAGACGTTGTCAGGTACAAAAAAAAATATCGTTTTCATGATGTTAGACGACGTCAGCGTAAGATTTGTTATCGTGAGTGCGTTAATGTGTGCGTGAGGTCGGTACATGAGCTCGCATTCTTATACAATTCTCGTGAGTATCTCGGCACTCACACCATTACAGACGGTACAAAAAATTACATAGGTTACCGAGATATATGCGGGTGAAGTCGCGGTACACTGCTATATTAAAAAATATAAGACAATTTTATATTTATCTATAAGTAAATTTAAATGTCACGTTAAAAAAATAAGACTTATAACAAGAATTTTCGTTGTATGTTCGTTCCTTAATGTAACGATTACAAATATTCTATGCATGCAACTTCGACGTAGCTAGTAGTATAATAAGGATTAAAATAAGACATAAAAGATTAAGAAAACTAAAAATACAAAAAATATATATTAAATTATTGTCATTTAATATCCATTATGTGATTACTTTAGATGGTAAATACAAACAAATGTTTCCACTTAGAATCGACAACTTATTTTACCCCTTAAATTGGGAGAAAACTTAAAAGCTGGTTACGTTAACGTCGCGTGTCAGATACAATCGTTTACCGCGAGTCGCGTCCAAACCACTTAGCGACTTCGAAACAGAAGAGGTTATTAATTATTACGTCACGAATATTTGAGGTTATGTATGTCGTTTTTTTACCCTTGCCAACGCTTAAGATGTGAAAGCGTAACAAAAAAACAAACAAACTTTCCCATTTATAATATTAGTAAGAAATGATGTTATTAAGCTTTAGATAGACGCTATTGGCTTTATTTTCACGCAGTGGATAAATTCAGAAAGGTATCTTGGGAGAGGACATTTAGGGTCACTGTAGCATGTGCAAGCGATCCCTTCGAGCTCCTCGTTAAGACGGAAATAGTAACGCTGGTTTTTTAGTGGGTATTCCGATGTTCGGGGCGCACTCGCCGCACCAAACCCCCCACTGTTCCCGTAGGGGAAACGCGTGCGTAAAAAAACGTGCGCGTTTTTGCAGCGCTAAAAAGTGGATTGTTATCCACTAAAAGGAGAAGCTGTCGATAGACTACATATTCTATCCTGCTTAATCTTTACATATCCGGTCTGGTTGGCTTTTAGGCTTTTTATTACGTTATATAATCAAATTTATATGTCGAACTCAATTTTATACATAAGTTATTTCATATATTAGCCGAAAGTTAGAACGCGTGAATCTTAACCGATGATCGTGGGTTCAAACCCAGGCAAGCACCACTGAATTTTCATGTGCTTAATTTGTGTTTATAATTAATATCGTGCTTGACGGTGAAGGAAGACATCGTGAGGAAAGCATGTGTCTAATTTCATTGAAATTCTGCGACATGTGTATTCTACCAACCCGCATTGGAGCAGCGTGGTGGAATAAGCTCCAAACCTTCTCCTCATAACGGAGAGGAAGCCTTAACCCAGCAGTGGGATATTAACAGGCTGTTAATCTTAATCTAATTATAATATTACTATGTAGATTTGTAGTCTACACAAACGTGATGTCGGTACTCTTATTGTATCATCCTGGTTGTTTGATATTTTATGTGGATTTTTGGATTTTTTTTGGATTGCATTTTTTTATCTTAATTAGATTCTCGATACCTTGGTCTGGATGGTGTTCGGTGTCCATGATCGTCTTTATTATGGATCGCCATTTTAAGGTTATGGTCCAGTATTACAGTGTTTCTGCAAGGATGTTTCAGAATCAGATATTTATATACATTTAATTGGTGGTAGGGCTTTGTGCAAGCCCGTCTGGGTAAGTACCACCCGCTCATCAGATATTCTACCACTAAGCGGCAATATTAGTATTGTTACGTTCCGGTTTAATCCTTCGTATGCCGGAGCGTAGATATGCGCTCGGACGTTATCTCATAGTTTAAATTTTTTTGTTTTACACTACACTAGAGAAACATACCTAGCTCTTTTTTATCCATAGTAATTGATATATATTTGTCGCCCTCTCTCCCTTTTATTAGATTATCATTTCGACCAATCGGCGACGACAAAATTCACTTTGCAAATTCGCGTGACAACATCATTTTAACGAATACTCACGGCCATATTTGTGAAAATTTCGTAAATTGCAAAATTTTTTTCGAATATAATTAACAACAGTAAAGTGATTTTATTTATGTTTACAAAAGTTCTCGGGTAAGCGTAGAACATATTTGTATATTCTATATATAAAATAGCTTTTTGCACTTCTTCCACAAATATATTACTTTACCTTAAATAAAACTATTTTTTTTAATTTATCATTCAATTATAACATTTATAATTTATATTTTATTATTTAAATAAATTTATCACATTAAATTAATTTCATGCGTAGGTATTCATCAATCTTTTTAAAAATCTTTAATCTTTTACTGGTGGTAGGGCTTTGTGCAAGCTCGTCTGGGTAGGTACCACCCACTCATCGGATATTCTACCGCAAAACAGCAATACTTGATATTGTTGTGTTCCGGTTTGAAGGGTGAGTGAGCCAGTGTAATTACAGGCACAAGGGACATAAAATCTTAGTTCCCAAGGTTGGTGGCGCATTGGCTATAAGCGATGGTTGACATTTCTTACAATGCCAATGTCTAAGGGCGTTTGGTGACCACTTACCATCAGGTGGCCCATATGCTCGTCCACCTTCCTATTCTATTAAAAAAAAAAACATTTTTGTATCAATAAGATTCAGTTGTCAGTTTCAGGTTGTGTTCGGCTCTTACTATTTTGTGAACTCATTTTTTACTTTAATTGTTTCATATACCAGACAATGAGTAAAATACATAATAATTGTAATACACTACACACATACACTATAGCGAGATTTAAAATAACTTTTCATTTTTAATAGATTTCGTTGTTTTAACTTTTAATAGTCTTATTTTTTACATGCATATTAATTTCACTAATAATATAAATATACTTATAAGTAAAATGGTGTTGTTAATTACAAAACAAAGATATTATTATTGTTTAGATGGAATTGAAACGAAACAATCTAGGATAATATTTTAGACATTGCCTTTTCCGTAATCACCTAGAGAAATGTTGCATATCATACAAAACATTGATCAAGTCCACGTGCAAAGATCTGAATCCGACAGCATTGATAGTAGGTACTTGAATTTGTAGCTTACCTTTTTAGGGTAAGCTTTTTGTGAATTAAAAAAAAAACCTCTTATATATACATATTCAATTAAATTAATGTTTTACTTAATAAATTCTAAAAATAGAAAAAAATATTTTATTTTTTATTTGAACGTTAAATTAGCCTATAATTGATATATATTTTTGTACACTATTTTTATATAAGCAATAAGAAAATGGTTTTCTTAATATATAATGGCTTCCTATTTAATAAAATAACGATATGAGGGCAACGTAACAGATATGTCAAATAATCTCATTATTTTACAAACGTCTCGTAATATTCACTCGTGACAGATATATTCGAACCAGACTTTCATAGGATTTTACAGGGAGGAAGCGGTGATATAAATGATGAAAGGCGTAAAGACGATCCGTGGACCTTATCGGACTGAGAAAACCTTACGTGAACAGATTAAATCAATATTTCCAGCTTTGATCTTTATAAACTAAAGCATTTAATAAATATCAGCGGGCACTTCGTGTTTTTTTATCGATAAAAAATAATTACTTAATGTTTATAATTATTGATAGACCTTTTAAGTTATTTTTTTTTTATATTGAATAGGAAGGCGGACGAGCATATGGGCCACCTGATGCTAAGTGGTCACCAAACGCCCTTAGACATTGGCATTGTAAGAAATGTTAACCATCGCTTACATCACCAATGCGCCACCAACCTTGGGAACTAAGATTTTATGTCCCTTGTACCTGTAATTACACTGACTCACTCACCCTTCAAACCGGAATACAACAATACCAAGTACTGCTGTTTTGCGGTAGAATATCTGATGAGTGGGTGGTACCTACCCAGACGAGCTTGCACAAAGCTCTACCACCAGTAAAAAGTTATAATGTAGTTATACATACAATATTTTATTTTTCACCATTATCTAGATTCACCTTCTGCAAAATGAAGTTAAAGATTAGCAACTTTGCTCTTAATATATTATCATAGGTTTGAAAACAATTTTGACGAGGATGCTGTATATGTACCTTATCCGATGACGTTACCTTGTTCTTGCCAATGTTTTGTGTTTACATTTTTAATAAAAAATACTATTTCAGTTTCGAGGAAGTTCATAAACTTTCATGTCGAAGTGGGCAGATACAGTAAATGTTCAATGCAGCCAATGCAAGATTGGATTATACATATGGTTTTTTACCAATTATACGTTCATAGCTGAGAATAATCCTAAAAAAATCTTCCAGTCTGCGATAAAATATTCCCATACAATAATTTTTTTTACGTCATTAACCCTATTCGTAAAATCTAGATTGTTGTTTTATGGTATTTTCACTTTGTGCTAAATCTAATACAATTAACGTTATTAAAATTGTGTTGTAAAAAAGTAAAAACAATCATAATAAATGAGTAAAACACTGAGACTTTTATTCAACAAATATAAAAAAAAAGTCTGGATATGAGAGCTAGTGATAAAAAAGAGTATACAAAAACTTTAGATAATATTGTCAAAATAAGTTTACATCTGGCTATAGCAAATCATAGCGTGCGACCTATGAAAGAGACAGAAAAAGACTATCTCTTTCTTAGGTATATGTTCTTTCTCTTTCACCCGATAAATCGGCGGCAGATACAGCATTTCTCATGGTGTGTGATGCGGCATACGAAGTCTGTGGCACATTGGCGATATTTTTTTTATTATATATTATAGGTTGGCGGACGAGCATATGGGCCTGATGGTAATTGGTCACCAACGCCCATAGACATTGGCAGAAATATTAACCATCGCTTACATCACCAATGCGCCACCAACCCTGGGAACTAAGATGTTATGTCCCTTGTGCCTGTAATTTATAGATATAAGGAATGATTAATATTGCTTACATCGCCAATGTCTATGGGTGGCAATAATTTACCATCAGGTGGCCCATTTGCCCGTCCGCTTACTTATAACATAAAAAAATACACAGTATTATTTTTACGCAAATCTGCATCAGTTGGACAGAATCGTGCATTATTATTTTAGAATGTTTAATTAAATAAAAAAAATAAATAAAAAAAAACATTTATTAATATAGTTTTATTAATTACATGTCTGTTGTAATATTCAGGTAAAATAATAAATACGATTTTAATTCGGTTAAGACATGTAATGAACAAGAACAATATGACATAACAAAAGAATTAATAAATGAATTTGAAAATTATATTTTTTTCTTAAATGTAATACAAACTCATTATACGTTTATAAGATAAAATGACAATTGTTAAAGGCTATTATACGTATATATACGTATTTTAACCAAACAAGACCAAAACAAGATTTTCCTCAAAAATAATTAAATATGACAGTTTACATTTATTTACAATTAATAATTACAAATAAATTCGATAAAGTTCCTCGTAAAGATAATATATTTATCAGAACGAGACAAATAATACGTAATAATAATAAAAATGCGAAAGTTTGTAAATATGGATGGATGTATCTTTGTTACTCTTTCACACAAAAACAACCCTTACAATGCACCCTCAAACCTTGGAACTAAGATATTATTTTATCGTTAGTCACCCTTCAAACTGGAACAATACTAAATATTGCTTTTTGGCTGTAATATGACGATTCAAGTCTAATTAATAAGAATAATAAATATATTTCGATATTTAAAACACATTTCATATACACAGAATCTATCTATATTATTAAATGAGACTTGTTTTGTTAAGTAAATCTTAAATATCAGAAGATGCAGCGCGTTTCGGAGGCTTTTGTATATAAAATTATATGTACGTTACGCTTCACAATAAATCAATCACCTTAAATATAATCTATTGACATGACAAGTGTGATTTTAATGTAATGTTTTAACTTTAAAATAATATAATAACGCGGGCGAAGTCGGGTCAAGTTAGAATTTATGAACGAACGTCACGTTTCACGTTTGTCCATTTGACATTTGAGTTTTGACCGACGCCATTTTGAATTTTAATAAGCCGATCGGCGATTCCTGCTGTTTGATTCAGTTGAGACTGTTCGTTAGAAGGCGGTGTTCGTTTTGTGTTAATTATTAATTTGTTTTACAAACGTGTTTTTGTTCGTGAAACGTAAGTAATTAAATATTATTTCTATATAGAGAATATATTTTATTGAAAGATTTTTTTTGTATCAATTCTAATTTATAATTAGACAACTTTCTTTTATTTCGTTTCTAATTTTTTCTGACGATTTACAATTATAGGTTGCACAGTTAATTAAGGCATATTATATACAAATAGTTACATATAAGTATTTCATATATACATTTTATTTTATCATACTTAACTAGTATTTAAAAGTTATCAACCTATATATCTTTTATACGTGTTTTAATAACATATAAAAAGTTTTGTACGTGTTATACACATTTTAAATAAAGACACAAAGTGGCTTCATAAATTTTTCAATCATTCACCATCTAAAAAATAGCAACCAATGTTATGTTGAAGAAACTTAACGAAAAAATAACATATAATCAAAATATATTTCATTCAAATTAGTTTAGTTATATAGCTTTGGAAATCATGTCCAAAAATACACGAAGTCATTTTGAGGTGGAGTCATGTTTAGACAAATTCAACAAAAATACATAAAATATATATATTTTAATATTGTTGTTTGATTTGGTTCAGAAATTTAAGCTCGTCTTAAAACTTGTGTTTACTAACGCGAAATAAACGAATCACTTGTTTCAAAACGTGTGTACATTTTGATATTTATGTAACTCTTATGTAATTATATAATATACAAGGATATTAATAAAACCTGTATCGACTAATCGAATAGACGAATAGAAGTTTTTATGTGAATCCGGAACTAACAATCAGTTATAACATCAAAATAACTTTATAATATTAGTATAAAGTATATCCGGACTGAAGAGGCCCCTACGCACTGACTTTTGAGGTCCCTCCATTCCGAAGCTGGGCCCCTACGCTGGTGTATTAAATTTATATATAGAAATGTTTATAAAAATAGAGAGTCCGGTGGACAGGGCCACATTGATTAGCGCTGGAATCAACCTTCAGAACTAAGATGTTTTGTCCCTTGTGCCTGTTACACTGGCTCACTCACCCTTGCGGTAGAATATTTGATGAGTAATCAATAAAATACGAACTCCACTCTGTTGTCATTTACCAGCAAAACCGCACCAGCGTGGAATTTAATTCGTTAGAATTAAAAAAAAATAGGTTTTGGTAATTCGCAAAGAGCTGAACTTAAAAAGAGGCAGTATATTCTGAAACCACAGACAGACACTTCAATTTAGTTTTATTTCGTGAATGTAATTCAGAGTCAAAATTATTATCACACTCTCGTAATATTTTATTTATCAACATGGTAATCTTTAGTGAGATTGAGCGTAACACTATTTACATATTTCACATTGACATTATGGAGAAAAATATTACTTCCTAGGCTTCTAGGCCAACGAACCAGATTACCTTAGCAAAATCACGGTAAAAATGATTTGTTACATCCGCAGTAGGTAATAAAAAAAGAATCAACCAGTTGGGTTCAACGGCCAATGAAGATATGAAAATTATAATGATGATCCTCCAGACCGATTTCGGCCACGGCGTCTAATCTCTCTTGAGATTAGTAGCTGCGCAGGAGATATTATAGTGCACAAGCGTGTGCGCAAACACAGGTGCACTCTCCATTCCCTAACTCTCATAATCCGATGGGACGGCAATCCGACATGACCGGAGAGACTTTACGAGCTTTGCAAGGGGAGGTACACACTTCCGAATTCTAGACTCCGGGCTGCTGCTGAGAATTTTCTGACAGAACAACCCAATAACTGTTTATTGGCCTGGCCTGGAAATTGAATCCAGAAACTCCGGGTCTGCGGTCTTTGATCAAGCCATTAGACCAACGAGGCAGTCATGAAAAATATACACACATTATTAATACCCAAATTATTGACCTTCTTTAAAGTTAAGTTATTCATGTATATGAAAGTGGAATTATCGACTTTCTAACCAGTTATCGACAGAATCGGTACGGACAGCCACGCACCGCACTAAATGCCCTCCCAACGGTGCGTGTCGGTCTGTGTCGGTCTAGAGATTCGAAGCCGAAGTCGAAGCTACGGCTCTCGTAGTGTATCTATGAAGTTACCGATTTGCGTTTCCGACGTATCGCTGCGGACTTGTCTGCGATTCCACAGATGACACTCCGCCCGTAAAACGCTCTATGGGAAGCCTTTATATTATATCGAGAACTGGTTAAAAAGTTAATAGTTACACTTTAATATACACGAATTACTTAAAAATAAAAACACATGCAAATTTAATAATGAGGTTTTTCTTCGCCAAGTATATAAGAACTCAGTGGTGTTTGCCAGGGTTTGAACCCACAATCTTCAGCTAAGATGCGAATGTTCCAATCACTAGACATCTCGGCTCAAGAATATATTAGTCAAAATATACTTGTTAAGTAATTAATAAACAATAGCTATTAACCGTTCGGTATGTAGATACGAGAAGAACCGGCAAGAAACTCAGTCTCAACTGTTTTTACAGAAAAGTTACATATAATAATAATACAGTTATATTTATATAGTTTTCGCCCGCTTGTTGCGGGGGCATTTGCACGTGTTGGCTTTGATAAAATTAGCCTACATCCTTCCTTGGGGTTCAAGCTTTTTTAATGCCAAAATTTATCAAAATCGGTTCAGCGCTGTAGCCGTGAAAGCGAGACAAACAGACAAAGTTACTTTCGCATTTATAATATTAGTTTTGATATTCATATCAACTAATACTAACTCCAAGCTCTTTTTATAATATGATAACTTAGTCTTAGCTTAACCATTGCTTACCTTTTTTATATTTCCTGTGTTTATTTATTATTTATGTAACATTTATATTTATAATTTTTTAATTTCTATTTAGTCGTTATTCATGTGCTTGCTGTGGTCTCCTTTAATTGAAGGAGCACGCATATTTTGAAACATTATTCCACGATGTAATGTACTCGTAAGTGTGTATCATTTATGTATTACTGGTGGTAGGGCTTTGTGCAAGCTCGTCTGGGTAGGTACCACCCACTCATCAGATATTCTACCGCAAAACAGCAGTACTTCGTATTGTTATGTTCCGGTTTGAAGGGTGAGTGAGCCAGTGTAATTACAGGCACAAGGGACATAACATCTTAGTTCCCAAGGTTGGTGGCGCATTGGTGATGTAAGCGATGGTTAACATTTCTTACAATGCCAATGTCTAAGGGCGTTTGGTGACCACTTACCATCAGGTGGCCCATATGCTCGTCCGCCTTCCTATTCTATAAAAAAAAAAAACATTTGTTGGGGATTCTTAATAAATAAATAAATAAGTGTTATTTATTAAAAATATATATACCATGAGTTTTATATTTACTTACTGGTAAATGTTAAATGTGTGTATTCTAGAAACTTAACCCTTCAACTCAATAACTAGATAAGGAACCTCGTAAACGATATGGATGGACAAATTTATGATTATATTTGAGTTATATGTAATAATTTTATATACTTATATTATAAATGCGAAAGGCAATCTGTCTGTTGCGGCTTTCACGGTTGAACCAGTGAACCTATTTTGATGAATTCTGGTATAAAGCTTAAATCCCAAGCGGACCCCCCCCTTTTTGCTTTGGGCTGTTAAAAATAGCCATAAATTTAGAGGTTAAGTTATGTACGCGTAACGGACATACAGTTATATTTCCATGTATATTATTATTAATAATACGATGTTAGCAGGATCTTTTGAACCTTAAAACTATGATAAGCATTTTGACCTCTAATAAGATACGAATACACGAAATGTGTACAATAATTATATAATTTATATATATATATATATATACAAATAAATAACATTGCTATATCTGTCTGAGATTTAAAAATAACTTTTTTCAAAAATTTTTTTTTTTTCCGTCCGATGTTCTGTCTGAATTATTATAAGGAGTATTCCAAGGTATTCAGTCTAATATTAGCAACATATGCAAGTATGTTTGTTTGCTAAGCTTTATGTGTTAACAACTCAAACGGTTGTTTGGGGTAAAAAAAGGTGAGGGCACCATCTTCCCCTCCTACTAGTTCTAGGAACCAGTTTTAATAAACAATTTTAAATAAACTTAACGTATCTGTACTAAATCATCGTTTAAAATTTTCTATTTATAATAGAATGGGTAAAAATGCCTATAGACGTGCTTATGGAATTAACAATACCGTGACATCGCTCGCGTGTTGAGGTTGGCGTTAGGTAAAACTAGCCTATGAATATCCTTGATGTTTCTTTTCCTTTTTTTAACGGGTTTCTTATCCTTGCGGCATGTCAAACCCATCGTACCGTAAGCTGTCTTACATATCAAATTTTATCTTATAGGATTTATAATTACGTTACATACTGACAGACAGACATCATACTGCATATTGCTTTGGCCACTGTAAACGTGGGATCTGATAAAGCACTTTGCATTTCTCCGACATTTAACCGGCATAGCTGAAATCTATTTATCAATGCTTCCCTAGGGTCTCTAAATTTATTACAGTCTACAAAAACATGATGTATGTCATCTATCTTACATTACATTTACGTTGATGTTCAAGCTTCATGCATATTTCGTGTGAATACGTAACAAACAGACATATATTCTCATTTATAATATTAGTACAAATTAGTTTCAACAATTTTGATGTTGTAATTTTTTTTTAATTAAAAATAAAGTCGCTAGTTTGTAGCGAATATTCTTTTAAAATACACACCTAACAACGCTTTGAAATATTTCTTTGTCCTAGTAAAGCCTTGATAAAGAATGATTCATATATATGAAGGAAAAAAACATTGGAACAATGATAATTGTACGCCTTTAAACAGATTTAATATGTTCGCACGGTGATATAAGATACGTTTGTATTGAGGTCTTGGTGTAAACAGGAAGGCTGGCTATTGGACCTTGGATGTATTCATATACTATGCGTCAGTTTGTGAATATCACACTGGGCAAAGGCCTATCATTTTTCGAGCAGAACGTTTGGAGCTTATTTCATCATGCTGCTCCAATTCGTGTTGGCGGAAAACACATTTGTCGGAGTTACAGTGAAATTAGACACATGCAGGTTTCCTTGCGATGTTTACCTTTACTGTCAAGCTCGAAGTGAATGCTTGTGCTTGCGGATTTGAACCCACAATCATTTGTTAAGATTTACCAGATTTATAACTATCTGATAAGGTTAATATACTATAGTTGAAATCAATTTAAAATGTAGTCTATGATGACGAGCCGGTTGGCGTGGTTGAGATACATGCCTCTCACGCCGAAGGTTGTGAGTTCGATTCCCACCCAGGACAGACATTTGTGTGCATGAACATGTTTGTTTGTCCCGAGTCTGGGTGTAATTATCTATATAAGTATGAATTTACAAAAGAAAAGTAGTATAGTATATCAGTTGTCTGGTTTCAATAGCACAAGCTTTGTACAAGCTTAATTTGGGATCAGATGGCCATGTGTGAAAAATGTCCCAGGATATTATTATTATAATCTTTTCCAATCAAAGGAGGAGTAAATATAAACAAAACTTATATTTACATATTACATACGATTCGCGAATATCTCTGCTGTATTACGCACTACAAACAGTTCTCGATTAATTTATCCCTATTTATAATACAACACTATTCCACTTAACTACTTATAAACACTTTAATTTTACTTCTAATGTTCCGATAAAAACATCAGTAACAGCATGTTAATGTCCCAATGCTGGGCTAAGGCCACCTTTTTGAGGAAAAGGTTTGGAGCTTATTCCACCACGCTGCTCCAATGCGGGTTGGTAGAATACACACGTGGCAGAATTTCAATGAAATTAGACACATGTAGGTTCCCTCAGATGTTTTCCTTCACCGTCAAGCACGAGTTGAATTATACACACAAATTAGGCAAATGAAAATTCAATGGTGCTTGCGCGCTTGAACCCATGATCATCGGTTAAGATTCACTCGTTCTAACCACTAGGCCATCTCGCCTACAAAATCTTGGCGATTTTTGTAGGCGATTCAACAACAACAATTCCTTCCGAATCCATAATGTATACCGTAGTTTATTCAAGATGTCGACCAATGATGTCGCGTCAATTCAAGGACAAAGATTTTTTGTCTTTACTCCTGTGGTTGGAATTGAGGTGCTGAAATGAATCAGAGGTTGAAACACCTGAATTGGTTCCCTGTGTTTATTAAATCTTATCGATATACCGAATGTTTCAACCGACTTTCGGTACTACATCTGGTTTTAAGTTTTTCACTGGTGGAAGGGCTTTGTGCAAGCTCGTCTGTAGGTACTACCTACTTATCAGATATTCTACCGCGAAACAGCAGTACTTGGTATTGTTGTGTTCTGGTTTGAACGGTGAACCAGTGTAATTACAGGCACAAGGGACATAACATCTTAGTTTCTCAAGGTCGGTGGCTCATTGGCGATGTAAGCGATGGTTAACGTTTCTTACAATGCCAATGTCTATGGCTTTTCGTGACCACTTACCATCAGGTGGCCCGTATGCCACCGTCTACTTATAATATATAAAAAAAACGTATAAAAGGGTGGTCTAAATTTGTTTCTATATATTTATTTTTTTGCTAATTCTTAAATAAATTGTTACAGAATGAAGCTACTTTATCTATGGGCGGTCATTGCCCTCACAGCATCCGTGTGCGCCAGGACCACGACACGACAGCAGTCATTGACACCACACATCACATCTCTATCTGATAAGGTGATATTATGTGATATGTCATTTTTAATACGACGATTCGTATAATGGTGTTGTTGCAACCCGATAGCGATAGATGGCGCTTATTAAATAAGTAAATTTTTCTGAACCGCGCTGTCTAAACATTCGCTATACTATTCAGGGAGTGGTGGCAGGAAAAATGTGGGTAACGTAAGTGTACCATTTTCTTATATTTTATATTTTCGATTGGTGTGAGACTCGTTCAAATTTCAATTCAAAAAAGAAAAGAATAATCAATTTAAGACAGTCTTGACCATATTTTAGTGGGCAATGTAATCATAATATGTTTATTTAATTATTATTATTATTATTTTATTCACCGAGAGGGCAAATGACTACTCCACCTGATGGTAAGTGGTAGTAGAGCCCAAAAGCGACGACGGCCAGTACAGACGGGAGAAACGCTCTGCACTAGCCGCCTTCGCCTTGCCGGCCCGCAAGATGCCTCTTCACGCCTCGTTTGAAGGAACCGAGGTTGTAAGAGGAGGGGAACACGTGAGCTGGTAAGGAATTCCATTTTTTTTAAGTGCGACAAAGAAAGGAGTTGCCAAATTTCTTTATTCGCGATGGAATTGATGTCACAGTTAAGCGGTGACATCGAGAACCAGCTCGCGTGGACTTAAGAAGGAAGGGGGAAGTAGGAATTAGAGAGAATAATTCCTCAGAACACTCGCAGTGATACAGTCGATAGAAAAAAATTTAAGATTTAAGAAAAAAATATTCTCATCCGGTAAGCAGATGGGTGGAGATCAACTCTGTTTCGGATCTCGTACTGTATGATCATATATAGTGTGGTATAATTTTAAAGTTATCAAATAAATTTTAGTTGTGTGAACAAAAAACTGTTCCTTAGTTTAATATATCGCTTGATACCCCATAATGTACATGTAATAATCCGAGACGGCCTAGTGGCAAGAACGCGTGAATCTTAACCGATGATCGTGGGTTCGAACCCGGGGAAGCACCACTGGGTTTTCATTCGCTTAATTTGTGATTATAATTCATCTCGTGCTTTACGATGAAGGAAAACATCGTTAGGAAACCTGCATGTGTCTAATTTCACTGAAATTCTGCCACATATGTGTTCTACCAATCCGCATTGGAGCAGCGTGGTGGAAATAGCTCTATACATATAAAAGGGAGAGGAGACCTTAGCCCAGCAGTGGGATATTCACAGGCTGTTACTATAATGTATAGATGAATTATTTATTAGCATATATAATTTAATAAACTATGTACAGTCATTTGTAATCATATATTCTATAACTAAAATTAAAATATAAAACAAAATACGCATTACAAATTTAAAGAAAAAACACGTCGTCTAAAAGATTGTCTTCTGTCATTGTACCCAAGACGCTGGCACTATTGCCTCTGCACCGCTAGACTTAGCCTTTGGGCTCAACATGCGCCAGCTCTTGGGTCACCAGTGTGGAAATTAGTAATAGTTCGGTGTAAATACGATTTATTAGTACTTAAAAAATTTACTATCATAAAAGTTAAAACAAAATTGGTCCATTTATCTCATGGTAAACAAGACGACCTTTATAGGATAATGGACTACACCCGCTTATGTAAGCTATTAGCGTTCAATGTTGAAACAATCATGCTCTCACGTTTTATATACCTTTACTGGAGCTATAGTAAGCCGAGATGGCCCAGTGGTTAGAACGCATGAATGATTCATGTGCTTAATTCGTGTTTATAATTCATCTCGTGCTTTACGGTGAAGGAAAACATCGTGAGGAAAACTGCATGTGTCTAATTTCACTGAAATTCTGCCACATGTGTATTCCACCAACCCTTATTGAAGCAGCGTGGTGGAATAAGCTCCAAACCTTCTTCTCAAAAAGGGAGAGGAGGCCTTAGCCCAGCAGTGGGACATTAACAGGCTGTTACTGGAGCTATATACTGGATCAATAATAGTACATAACTATGATTTTAAATATGATTTAAGATAGATTTGTTTGACATCGATGAAATTAAATTGAGCCGATTCGGGTGTTTGCTACTACTTTCCTTTCACGCCGAAGGTTGTGAGTTCGATTCCCACACAGGACAGACATTTGTCTGCATGAACATGTCTGTGTCTCCTGAGTCTGGGTGTAATTTATTTATTTATTTTTAACATCGTGACGTTTGTATTTTATTATTTAAATAATAATTTTACTGTATTATTGATTTCAATTGTTCTTTAAATAACATAAATTAATTGAATATTTGGCAGCTTTATATATATATATATATAAAGCTGCCAAATATATATAAAGCTGCCAAATATTATATATGTATATATATATATATATATATATATATATCTAGAACATGTTTCCTAATCAGAAAAATTCTCCACAAAAGCATCTACATTAATACGTGTTTTACGAAAACAATGGAACATCGTAACCGTAGAAACCGACGAGCTAGCTTTCTTGTCTTACCGAAAACTTTGCCGTCATTTTTTTTTAATATATAAGCTAGCGCTTGATTGTTATCACACCTGATGGAATGTGATGATACAGTCTAAGATGGAGCGCACTTGCCTAGAAGATGCCTATTCACTCTAGACTTGAAGGTACCCATATTGTAAGTGGTGGGTGAAACGGAGGTCGGGAGGGTGTTCCAGACAAAAGTCATATGGTACAAGAATCCTTACATATGAAGGAGCACGACTTTACAATAAAATACCTGCACACATAAAAAGTGTACACTCATTTAATGCATGGAAGATCAAACTAGCTGAATATATCATAGAATATTCAATTTAAAAAAAAAAAAAACAATAAGAAAAAAAATAAATAAATAAGTGAATGCGTTAAATGGGTCAACTACTAAAGACGAATATAAACATCATATTACTATATATGAATACACACACACACATATATATATATATATATAAATATGTCTGTATTCTCATGTAAGCGACTTATGTATTTTTGAGAATAAATGTCTATCAACCTAAATTAACAATATTATGGTAACTATATCATACGTAGTACAAATTAAGGTACCTAAGCAACTGAACTTTTTTTAAATTAAATTGCTAAATAAAATTGATTGTAAAAAATGGAGTAATTTAATCAAAAGCGTGGCCTCTGTTGTTTAAAACTCTGTTAAATTTCAAATCAATCGTACCTATAGATTATATTCGGAGATCTCGTGATGAGTCAGTAAGTCAGTAGTATTTCTCGTATATACATACATATATTTATATAGAATTAGTAACTGTAGAATTCTGAAAGCAGCCTTATTGCCTACCTACTAAACCAGGCTATATCTATCATCTAGAGAATCATATAGATTTAAAAGTATTGACGAATAAAAATTATTTTTTTTTAAATCTTTCTAGGACGCAAGACAGAAGGCACGGACTCACCCAGCATTCGCCAGCGCGGGTCAGCGAGCTGGTCTCGAGTTATGGAGGATAGAGGTATCATTTTATAATTAAATGGCAGGAACGCCAAGGTACTTACGAGAATTGTTTTATAAACATGTGAGCTCGTGTATCTCACGCACACTCACAATAAAAAATCACACGCTGACGTCATCTGACTCTCGAACTTTCAGTTAACCCCTACCGTATTCTTCTTCTTCGTCGTGACACTCTTGTCAGAGAACTTTTCGCCATATGTCCCTATTAGTGGTGAACCTGGTGCATTCATGTAAAGGACCGCCATTTTTATACCGTATATCGAAAGCTAACGTGTTTAAATATCAATGATAATAATAATCTTTATTTTTCAGGCATCAAGGCCCATACTTTTGGTACATTACACATTATATTATAGCATACATTAATAATAATAATTAGAATCTCAGTCACAATCACAAAAATAATAATTATAATATATAAGAATTAAATTAATTAAGCCGAGATAGCCTAGTGGTTAGAACGCGTGAATCTTAACCGATGATCGTTCAAACCCGGGCAAGCACCACTGAATTTTCGTGTTTATAATTCGTCGTGCTCCAACTGGTGGTAGAGCTTTGTGCAAGCTCGTCTGGGTAGGTACCACCCACTCATCAGATATTCTACCGCAAAACAGCAATACTTGATATTGTTGTGTTCCGGTTTGAAGGGTGAGTGAGCCAGTGTAATTACAGGCACAAGGGACATAAAATCTTAGTTCCCAAGGTTGGTGGCGCATTGGATATGTAAGCGATGGTTGGCATTTCTTACAATGCCAATGTCTAAGAGCGTTGGTGACCACTTACCATCAGGTGGCCCATATGCTCGTCCGCCTTCCTATTCTATAAAAAAAAAAAAAAAACGGCCATCGGTCCTACGACATACGTGACCAGCCCACTGCCACTTCAGCCTGCTAATTTTGCAAGCTATGTCGGTGACTCCGGTTCTTTTCCGGATAATCTCATTTCTGATTATATCCTTCAAAGATACTCCGAGCATAGCTCGCTCCATAGCACGCTGAGCGACTTTGAATTTTTGGACTAGTCCCGCAGTTAGTGTCCACGTTTCGGCACCGTATGTCATGGCAGGTAAGACGCATTGGTTGAAGACTTTCGTCTTCAAACATTGCGGTATAGACGACTTGAGGACTTGACGAAGGTTGCCAAATGCTGTTCCCATAATTGGCAATGATCCTTAGGATAGTGTTGGGACTGTCTCCGATTCTACGTATCATAAATGCATCTTAAATAATGATTTAAAGATAAATAATACTTATAATAATGTAATTGCTTAAATTTCTCTTCACCAGAACTTCGATCCCGTTGCTGTCCCTCAAAAGGATGTCGGGAAGTTCTATAAAGGCGATTCCTATATCATTCTAAAGGTATATTAATAACGTTTCTATATATTATATAACATTGCCAATAAATATAATACATATGATTAAAAATCACAAGTACATAAGGCTTTACTAAACACAAGATTATATAAATGATAACGCGTGGTGTTCATATTTGTAGATTCCCTTCAGGATGTTCAATGAAATTTTATTTGTTTATGTCAAATTGTAGTTGAATTGGAACACAACAATATTATGTATTCTGTTGTTGTGTTTTGTGAGTGAGCCAGTGTAACAACAATCACAAGGGGCATATTTTTATTCCCAAGGTTGGTGGAGCATTGGACATGTAATGGTTGGTTAATATTTCTTACATCGTAAATGTCTATGTCTGGTGGTGACTTAACATCAGGTGGTCCATTTGCCTATAACATAAAAAAAACAAGTAAGTCTTTTCAGACCACAGCTGATAAACGGAATAATCTCTCATGGGATATCCACTACTGGATCGGTAGCGAGACAAGTCAAGACGAGGCTGGTGCCGCCGCCATATTGACTGTCGGTTTGGACGATAAGTTTGACGGCAAAGCCATCCAACATAGAGAGAGTATGGGCTACGAGAGCGCGCAGTTCCTGGGATACTTTCCTGGTGGGGGTAAGTGGATCAATAGTACAGCGTCCTTATAATCAACCCCATAAAGCTACATATATACAGGCTATTCTCTAATAACAAACTCGAAATTCAACGCAGAAAACGAACGCGATATGTCAGATAGTGAAATTGACCATTATAGTTATAATATTTCATGGACACACGCATGAAAATAGTATATTACCATAAAACCGTTCAACATTTTACGGGTATCGAAGTTAGTTCTTCGAAGGTTCCTCTTTAAAGGTTAAGTCCTTCGTTATAATCTTGGCTCAGACCAATAAGTGAGTGATTATGAGAGCATCTGTGTTTGCACACACACTCGTGCACAATAATATGTCTTGCGCAGACGTCTTGTTTTCCTTGAGAATAGCTAGGTCATAGCTCGGTAAGGAGGAAATCAATAATTTCCGTCCCACTTTCGCGCTGTTAGAAGGGTCTACAAATAATAATAATCATAATATCCTGGGACATTTTTCACACACGGCCATCTGATCCCAAATTAAGCTTGTACAGAGCTCGTGCTATGGAAACCAGATAACTGATATACTACATATACTACTTTTCTTTTGTAAATACAAATTAATATAGGTAATTACACCCTTACTCAGGACAAACAGACATGTTCATGCACACAAATGTCTGTTCTGGGAATCGAACCCACAACCTTCGGCGTGAAAAGCAAGTATCCACCAACCACGCCAACCGAAGAAAGGAACGCATACAGAACAAACAAACGGGCCGGTTATATAAGTAAGTATTTACAAAAGACATGTAGTATATGTAGTATATCAGTTGTCTGGTTTCCATAGTACGAGCTCTGCTTAGTTTGGGATCAAATACCCATGTGTGAATAATGTCCCGTGATATTATTATAAACAAACAAATATTTTCATTGATATAGTTTTATGTTCTCAATGTAAATAATTATGTATATACAGTATATATGACAAAACCCTTATTATATATTTGCGCAAACATTCATTATTTCAAAACCTTCGTCAGCTGTCCGGTATGTCGACGGCGGTCACCAATCCGGTTTCAACCACGTCGTGACCAACCCTGGAGCCGAGAAGCGACTCTTCCAAGTGAAAGGGAAGAAGAACATCAGAGTGAGACAGGTATATATTCGGCTGATATTATTTTGTAAATGTACCCATCATTAGTTATTTTTGACATGTAAATATTTTTCTTATTATAGGGAGTTATTCCAAGGTGAATTCTTCCTGGACCACGGTACTCGTTTTTATAATAAGATTGGTTGAAAAAATATGATATCGTTAATTAATTATGGTTTATTTGTAGGCACATAACTAAAAATGAATTATTGTTGTGAGTGTTATGTGGTCGAACGTCTCGAGTCAAAGTTCTAGGCTCAAAACCCAGGGCAAAAGGGACAAAAAGTTGAATTTTTGTCGTAGACTCTCTGTAGCAGTCCGTAGTCAGTAGTATTTCAAATTTTCTTCCTTAAAAGTCGTAAGGTAAAAAAGATTGTTCAACCCGAACGAAGTCAAGTATCGTCAGAGCGTCACGGTAGCATGCGCTAGCGATCGCGTGGCATTCCTCGTTAAGACGGAAAGGGTACCGCTGGTTTTTTTGTGGGTATTCCGATGTTCGGGGTGCACTCAGCGCCTTGGACACCGGCGAGTCCCACATACCCACCCACTGTTCTCGTGGGGAAAACGCGTAATGAGTTTTTCCTTTTCTTTCTCTCTTCAGGTTGATCCCCTCATCTCCTCCATGAACAAGGGGGATTGTTTCATCCTGGACATCAATAACGACATTTTGGTCTATGTCGGAGAGAAAGCGAAGAATGTGGAGAAGTTGAAAGCGATCTCAATCGCCAATCAGATAAGAGACCAGGATCATAACGGCAGAGGGAAAGTCGAAATTATTGGTGAGTTCCAATTTTCGAACATTAATTGGCCAATGGCATGGTTTTTCGGTAACATTCATATATTATATTAGCCAATTAAATCATTGCTAATGAGATGATAATAATAATAATATCCTGGGACATTATTCACACACGGCCATGTGATCCTAAATTAAGTAGAGCTTTTAACCAGACAACTGATATACCTGGCTTGAAACAACGTGTTGGATACACATTACATATGCAGGCTTCTCATGACACAAATTGAAGACACAGAATATCATATGACTAGTTTTTGCCCGCGTCTTCGCCCGCTGGTGGGGTATGGGGGGTGTCGTGATGTTAGGTATCCTATGTTTTCTATGCCTCTGACATCTATGCCAAAATTCATGATGATTAGTTAAGTAGTTCAGATGTGAAAGCGCAACAAACAAACTTTCGTATTTATATATTAGAGATTATAAATTTAAGCGGGTATATGACGTCACTTATTTTATTAGAATAGCAACACCACACAACGTGATCTGTGTCATGTAGGTTGACGATGAGGTTGATGTAGGTTGATAATGACGAGACGTCAAGTGTGAAAATAAGACGGGTGCATATTTTATTACGTAGCCGACTGATGGAAATATAAAATATAAAGGAGTATGTCAGTAGCGCGTGTGATCATTTCGTCGAGCGACCCCCTGGGTCTCTCGCTCTCAGGACAGCGCCAGCGCCGGACGTGCGCACTGACTTATTTAATAAAATCAACATATTGGACGACAATGGCGGCCATTAAAATGGCAATCCATTTGAATCCGCGACATATATATTTTTTATATTAACCGGCAAAGCAAATGATTCCACTCCACCTGATGGTAAGTGGTAGTGGAGTCCAAACGCGACGACGGCCAGTGCAGTCGCGAAGAACGTTTCGCACTAGCCGCCCCCGCCTTGCCAGCAAGATGCTTTCACGCTTCGTTTTAAGGAAAATATATTTAGGATCAGTCTTGTTTGCCTGGATTTGAATCTTCGACCTTCGCTTAATATCCACGTGTTTTATCGACTGGGTAACTCAGCTTTCGCATGACAAACTTTTATTACAATTACATATGTTTATAGATCAATACTCCAGTGAAGTTGATATCCAGAAGTTCTTTACCAACCTTGGGTCCGGTAGCAAGGATTTGGTTCCAGAAGAAAGTGCTGGCGGTGATGATCAGGTAACTTTGACAGGCACAAGTTTTACTAGTGAATGTAGAAAGATAAAATAAATGATTTTGTATTTGTTACCTAACGTTGCATCACTAATTTATCGGAAGTCGTAATTTTCGAAGGAATCTTTAATTTTTTTTTTTAAATAAAAATAGCTTATCTTACTCATTGATAATGTAGTATTCTATATGTGAAAGAATTTTTAAAACCGGTTCTGTAGTTTTTGAGTTTATCCGTTACAAACAAACATACAACTTTCTTACAGATTTCTTATCTCTTTATAATATTAGTATGTAACTAGTTCATGTTCATTTTAAACGCAATTTAAAAGTGTTTTCGGCCTCAACGATAATATACTATTCATTAATTTAATTTTCTAAACAAAACTCTTTTCATTTTCGCAGACATTCGAGAAAAACGAGGAAAAATCCGTGATTCTATCCGAAGTGTCGGACAGCTCCGGCAAGCTGAAGATAACGCCTCTGACGGCGCCGTTCAGGCAGGAACAGCTCAAGCCGCAGGTAAAGTATATATGAGAAAAATTGGCAGATGTATAGGAAAAATCAGATTATTATGTTGATGACAATGATTATCATCATCTAAAATAATTATACCATACAATAACAGTCTGTGAATGTCCCACTGCTGGGCTAAGGCGTCCTCTTCCTTTTTGCTTATTCCACCACACTGCCCCAATGCGGGTCGGTGGAATACAAATGTGGCAGAATTTCGAAGAAATTCGACACTTAGGTTTCCTCACGATGTTTTCCTTCACCGTCAAGCACGAAATGAATTATAAACACAAATTAAGCCCATGAAAATTCAGTGGTGCTTCCCCGGGTTTGAACCCACGACAATCGGTTAACATTCACGCGTTCTTACCACTAGGCCATCTCGGCTTTTACCATAGTCAATTTTTATTTTCTTTATAAAAACGTCAATGTTTTTTCAGGAGACGTATATTTTGGACACGGTTAGCGGCAGCATCTACGTCTGGGTCGGAAAGCAAGCGACGCAGAAGGTAAATATAATATACTAACGCTTTACCAGCGCTTATAATTGAGAACTGTTAAATACCAAATTCCATAATTATTTCTACAAAAATGAAGGATTTTCATACAAAATTTCATCCCCTTTTTCAACTACCTTAGGGGTTAAATTAACAAAAAATCCTCAGTTCTAACCTACTATGTAAAAGCGTGTAATAAAATACATGAAATTACAGAGTTGACGAAATAATTTACTGGTGGTAGGACTTTGTGCAAGCTCGTCTGGGTAGGTACCACCCACTCATCAGATATTCTACCGCAAAACAGCAATACTTGGTATTTTTGTGTTCTGGTTTGAAGGGTGAGTGAGCCAGTGTAATTACAGGCACAAGGGACATAACATCTTAGTTCCTAAGCTTGGTGGCGCATTGGTAATGTAAGCGATAATATTTCTTACAGTGCCAATGTCTAAGGGCGTTGGTGACCACTTACCATCAGGTGGCCCAAATGTTCTTCCGCCTACCTATACTTAAAAAAAATAAAGACAAAAGTGGTACCTCAATTACAGTTGATAATTGCATGAACAATAAAGCTATCTCGAGCCTGGAACATATACTACAATTGTAATGCCGAATAAAAAAAAAATCACCTCTTGTTTTCACTCAAAATCTTGTCTTGTTATAATATATAGTATACATGTATTTTTTCATGAATGCTGTGCAGACTAGAGTAAAATGTAATCGGATTAATTACGATTACATTATGTAATCATCAATCACGATTAAGGTATTATTTAAAAAATGTGTTTTTTTTCTCTTCAGGAAAAGACAGAAGCTATGGCAAAGGCTGAGCAATACTTGGCATCGAAGAATTACCCATCATGGGTGAGTTTATATTCAATCAAAATAATTATAAGAGACATGCTGACTACTTGACTAATTATAAATCGCTGTCTTAAAACGCGCGACAATTTTAAATTATTACTTTGTGTGAAATGCTAATTGTTTGGAATTTTTGAGTTTTGTTGGGAGTCTATAGTATATAACCGAGATGGTCTAGTGGTTAGAACGCGTGAATCTTAACCGATGATCGTGGTTTCAAACCCGGGCAAGCACCACTGAATTTTCATGTGCTTAATTTGTGTTTATAATTCATCTCGTGCTTAATGGTGAAGGAAAACATCGCGAGGAAACCTGCATGAGTCTAATTTCATTGAAATTATGCCACGTGTATTCTACCAACCCATATTAGAGCAGCGTGGTGGAATAACATCCAAACTTAGTCCAGCAGTGGGACATTAACAGACTGTCACTGTACTGTAGTTCTTGGAAGTCTGGAGATCGAGTACCAGACGAATCGCGACCATTTACCAAAGCAATACTCATTTGTTTCCAGGTGCACGTAGCGAGGATACCCCAGGGGACGGAACCGGCTATTTTCAAGCAATACTTCACGACATGGCGTGATGTCGGCATGTCACACTCGCGCCTCGTCAGATCGATCGGTAACCGCCTTATATTATATATTGTTAAATAAAATAATCAATTACTTTATCATTATTATTTATAGTAATATTATAAAAGAAAAATTTCTGGAACTTCTTAACCGATTTTGAAAATTCTTTTACCAATAGAAAGCCACATCATTTGTGAGTGTCATATGCATACACTAACCCGAAAATAGAAAAGACTTTTTTCGTGGTAGTCGGATTTGCAAAGTAAGTCGGAGGAAAAATGGTCGAACGAACGAGAGATATATTATGAAGTTGTAGAGAAAGGTTGTTATATGTCTAATTTTTTTTTTAATTTATGTTTTACAGTTTGTTCTTTGGTTGCATAGTTTAAGAGATAATTTAAACACACCAACACAGGTGCACTCTCTATTCCCTAACTCTCATAATCCGATGGGACGGCGATCCGACACGACCGGAAACAGAATCGCAGGAACAACGGCTTTACGTGTTTTCGGAGGTACGGGAAAACTCATCTCCAACTACAAGACTCCGGGCTGCTACTGAGGAGAATCTTCGACGGAAAAACCCAATAACTTTACATTGGCCACCCTAATTAATAAACACATAACAAAAGCAGCGCCATTCGGGCAATTTGTTGAACTCTCGTTTCACTTCAAATCCTATATGCGATTCTCTTCACCTTTACACTCCATAGACTATTAAATATTCACTTTCCAGATGACACATACCTTCAGAACCTTAAACCGAGTTCCGGTAAACATCTATACGAAGTGAAAGTACGATCGAACAACTTCATAAACATTGAAATGAAAGACGAAGTGAAACAAGTGGTAAGTAAGAAATTAATAAAAATGTTGTAAATGAAAAATTGAAATTCATACTTATACCTACTTTGTGGTAGGTCTTTGTACTAACCCTGTCCGGGTAGGTACCACCATATTCTACCGCTAATACAAGTAATACTTATTATTATTGTTTTCCGGTTGGGAAAGTGAGCCAGTGAGCCACTGGTATTATAAAAAAAAAAACAACATACAATTTCTACCGGTACCTTGTTAAAGATTAAATTGTTTTACAGAATTTAGAAGAAGATGGAACATACCTCTTACAAAGCGGTGGTGATTCTTTTATCTGGTTCGGAAAGGAGACTCCAGTCACATCTTTGAAATCATGGGAGAACATTATTGCTGTGAGTAATTCATTTGATTGATTAGAGCTTTGTTTAAGCTTGTGTGGGTAGGACCACCCACTCATCAGATATTCTACCACAAAACAGCAGTACTTTTTTAATAATAATAATAATATCCTGGGACATTTTTCACATACGGCCATCTGATCCCAAATTAAGCTTGTACAAAGCTTGTGCTATGGAAACCAGACAACTGATATACTACATATACTACTTTTCTTTTGTAAATTCATACTTATATAGATAATTACACCCAGACTCAGGACAAACAGACATGTTCATGCGCACAAATGTCTGTCCTGGGTGGGAATCGAACCCACAACCTTCGGCGTGAAAGGCAAGTGTTCTACCAACCACGCCAACCGGCTCGTCGGTCGTAGTACTTGGTATTGTTGTTGAAGGGTGAGTGAGCCAGTGTAATTACAAGCACAAGGGACATAACATCTTAGTTCCCAAGGTTGGTGGCGCATTGGCACTGTAAGCGATGGTTAAGATTTTTTACAATGCCAATGTTAATGGGCGTTGGTGACCATTTATCATCAGGTGGCCCATATGCTCGTCCACCTACATATTCTATAAAAAAAATTAACACTTTATTATACAGATAAAATATGATTAAAAAAAATGTCGTAAGAGAACTTAGTATGGCATGCTTATCTTAGGGGGGTGGGGGGTGCAGTTACTATCCTATAATCCTTTCTGAGCTCCCGACAAAGTGTATATAAAATTTCCTGACGATCGGTTTAACACATAAGACTTGAAAGCGTAACAAACAAACTCACTTTTTTTTATTATAATGTTATAGACAAGTAAAAAGTTTGTGACGAAAAAAGGTTACTTATTATTTTTTTCAGCAATATCTTCGAGACTTTCCACAGGACACACCCACCGTGACGGTTGTCAAGCAAGGCCAAGAGCCCGATAACTTCATCCGAGCTTTCGCCAAATGGGACCCTTACATGTGGCAGGTGAGTCAATACTATTGAATGCTAATTCGAAGTTCACTTGGATGTAGAGCTTTGTGCAAGCTCGTCTGGGTAGGTACCACCCACTCATCAGATATTCTACCGCAAAACAGCAGTACTTGGTATTGTTGTGTTACGGTTTGAAGGGTGAGTGAGCCAGTGTAATTACAGGCACGAGGGAAATAACATGTTGTGATGTTTGGTTAATATTTCTTACATCGCCAATGTCTATGGGTGACTACTTAACATCAGGTGGACCCATTCGCCCGTCCATCTACTTATAAGTCTAGTGTACGATTTAATGCACCTTACTACACTTAGATATAGGGTTCACAATTGAAAAGTTGTACTTCAACTTACGCCCTTTTCCTTCTCAACAACAATACTGACATATGTCACCATACACATTATATTGTAAAAAGAAATGCTAACGATAGCGTGTTTATAATTGATACAGTGCCATCTAGTGGTGAATTTGTGAACTAAATAATGTGACATAAGCAAAAACACCGATAATGTTAATGAGCCGAGATGGCCTAGTGGTTAGATCGCGTGAATCTTAACCGATGATCGTGGGTTCAAACCCGGGCAAGCACCGCTGAATTTTCATGTGCTTAATTTGTTTTTATAATTCACCTCGTGCTTGACGCTGAAGGAAAACATCGCGAGAAAACCTGCATGTGTCAAATTTCATTGAAATTCTGTATTCACCAATCCGCATTGGAACAACGTGTTGGAATAAGCTGCAAACCTTCTTCTCGAAAAGGGAGAGGAGGCCTTAGCCCAGCAGTGGGACATTAACAGGCTGTTAATATTCTTAACATCGTAAGTTTACAAGATAATATTCCCTTTTTAACTACTTATGTACTGAATTTCTTAGGGTTATTAAACCTTCGGACTGGGTATGCCACTTATAAATGACTGCTTAATACTCTTCAGATTCGGAGATAATTCCATCGCGCTTCTCTAAGTTAGATATTTTTTTAATTTTATCTATTTATATTTATTTTTTTGCAGAAACAAAATTCCTACGAATTGAATAGAGAAGAAGTTTTAAGGTTTAATGAAATCGAAGATGCAAAATAAACTTTTCTTAATACAAGAAACAATATGACAATATGTGTTATTTAATATTTCTTTTATAAACTTGAAATATTGTTATAAAATAAATACTCATTTATATAAATATTTTTTTTAATATGATCCTTGTATATAATATTTTTAATAGAATTGTAGATATTATAATTATTTATATGAAACCTCTTTAAAATATCATCGTTACAATGAAGCGTGTAATAAAAAAGTTAGTTTATATATCAACGTATACATGCCTCGTTGGTCTGGTGTCTTGACGTAAGGCCGCAGACCCGGAAGTCCTGGGTTTAATTCCCAGGTCGAGTCAATAAAAAGTTATTGGGTTTTTCTGTCAGAGAATTGTCAGTAGCAGCCCGGAGTCTGGAAGTTGGAAGTTTGTACTCCCGTGCCTCGGAAAGCAGGTAAAGCCGTTGATCCTGCCCCTGAACTCTTTCTGGTCGTGTCGGATTGCCGTCCCATCGGATTATGAGTGTTAGAAAACAGAGAGTGCACCTGTGTTTGCGCACACACTTGTGCACTATAATATCTCCTGCGCAGTTTACTAATCTCTCTTGAGATTGGCCGCCGAGGCCGAAATCGGTCTGGAGGACATTATTATTATACTTAGTGTATTAGTTTCTACCCGTGTTAAACGGGTCCGAATACTGAATACTTAAAAACAGATTAAAAATAATAACAAATCATGTAACTTTTTTTATTCAAATTATAGACTTAAAAATTATTTTATCAGTTGTTGGTTATGATGAAATATCAACATTACAAATAACATTGCGGTTTGTGAGTTTTAATTTTATAGTTAAAAAATATCTCAAAAAATGATTTTTCAATACATAATGTTTTGTATTGATTCTTATTAGTTTTATTATTATTATTTTCGTTATTTAAATTTCTATTACTATTAAAATAAATTTTGTTTTGTAATATGTATTTAACTCGCATTTCAATTGTTCAATCGAATTCGCTGAAACTTTAGCTACCTATAAATGATAGCCTGTGAAATGATGATGGTTGCAAGTTTATAGGAACAAAGCAAAGTTAAAAATTGGACAGCTTCAGAGATTTAGATGATTATATAGATACGGTCCTGAACTCGGTCCACGATGCGGTGGGCTGACCATTGGCTTAACTATGGTAACAGCTGATAGGGGGAGGCGGTGTAACATGAAGTGAGTAATATCAGAAACTACTTCATGATGACCAGTCTCTGCCAAGAGCGTATCAATTGAGAAGAAAAATAAGTGTATAATTTTGCAGCGATGTAAATCGTGGGTTCGATTCCGACCTTGAGCTATTGAAGTCCCCACTCTTAACACAAGCTGTACGCTTAATTGGAGGGGTAAATAGGAATATTAGTAATTCCTTATTTAAAAAAATGAAATAAAAAGATTTTTTTTTAATATTATTTTGTGCAATTTAAATATAAATTATATTGTCATTAAAAAAAAAAAAACTTGAAATTAATAATCAAATCATGTCAAATTCAGTTCCAGTCTTGAAAGTGTTGCTTGAAGGCAGTCGGTTCGATGCCCGCTACGACCTTCGATATATGTACCTGGAAAAAAACACATATTAATAAATTTGTCGTATTTAATCAAATAGTAAATGAACACTTTTGTAACGCCTAACTTATAAATTACTAACCAATATACAAAAAACTTATACCAGAAGACGCCGCGCGTTTCGAAAAAGATTTTAGTATATAATATTATTATATAAATAAAGTGATATTATTTTTTTTGTCATATTTTATTAATCGCTATGCTCGCGTCATAATTCGGAATTGATAAAAACCCATTATCCAAATTTCATCCCCTCTATCATCACCTTAGGGGTTATATTTTCAAAAATCCTTAGCGCTAACCTACTCGTTACTTGTATGAAAAGTATTCATAGTACCAGTAGGGGCTGTGAGTTGATATAGTCAGTTATTATTTTATATAGGTAAAAGCGTGTGAATGTCCCACTGCTGGGCTAATAAGGCCTCCGCTCCCTTTTTGAGGAGAAGGTTTGGAGCTTATATTATTGAACCACCACGCTGCTCTAATGCCAGTTGGTGGAATAAACATGTGACAGAATTGCAGTGAAATTAGACACATGCAGGTTTCCTCACGATGTTTTCCTTCACCTTAAAGCACGAGATGAATTATAATCACAAATTAAGCACATGAAAATTCAGTGGTGCTTGCCCGGGTTCGAACCCACGATCATCGGTTAAGATTCACGCGTTCTTATTATAACATAAAAACTACCGGTTCGAATTTCAAAATGTTAGGCAATATTTATCACCAATTATTAAAATTAATGTTATTTATTTTCATATGGATTAATATACTCTGTGACAATTTAACCGCAAAAAAAGGACAGCTGTTGTCATTATTTTCCCCTGTAATTGTTAAACATAAAATTTTAAAAGGTCAATCATCTACATAGATATGCTATATATATAAAATGATGCTGTCGCTACAAATCTTTTATTTTTTTGCGTATCGGTAATTGTTTTGTCAACGTTTATTTCAATAGCGTTTGGGCATTATATATCTGACTGATTGATGACTCATTAGATATTCTACCGCAAAACAGCAGTACTTGGTATTGCTGTGTTCTGGTCTGAAGAGCGAGTGAGCCAGTGTGATTTCAGGCACAAGGGACATAAAATCTTAGGTCCCAAAGTTGGTGACGCATTGCCTATGTAAGCGAGGGTTAACATTTTTTACAATTCTAATGTCTATGGGCGTTGGTGGCCGCTTATCATCAGGTGGCCCATAGGCTCGTCCGCCTACCTACACTCCATATGATATGCGGCCCATATGATCTTCCCCCCTCCTATTCTATAAAAAAATACGCATATTAAGCTATACATCATATATAAAATATACACAATATATTATCATACTATTAAACATTGCCCTCCCAAAACTTAAATAATAAAAATGTTTAAAATTAATCGAATCTGTAGTTATTGCGTGAAAAAAAAGAAAAAAATACATAATTCGACTCACCCAAGCAGGGTAATTGTTCGCTTCAAGGTAATTTTGCGCCTTCTTCATAGCTTCAGATTTCTCCTAAACATTAATATAAACACATGAAAAACAGCTATGAAATTAATCATATAATAATAATAATAATAATAATATCCTGGGACATATTTTTTTTCACACACGGCCATCTGATCCCAAATTAAGCTTGTACAAAGCTTGTGCTATGGAAACCAGACAACTGATATACTACATATACTACTTTTCTTTTGTAAATACATACTTATATAGATAATTACACTCAGACTCAGGACAAACAGACATGTTCATGCACACAAATATCTGTCCTGGGTGGGAATCGAACCCACAACCTTCGGCGTGAAAGCATTAACTAACCACGCTAACCGCTCGTCTTATTAATTAGAAAAGGCCCATCTACAGGACATACATTAAACACTTGTGAATTCAAAACAAGTAAAATAATTCTTATATATGTAGCAATATACCATATATATGTATATATGACTTCCTCGTTGGTCTAGTGGCTTGATGTAAGGCCGCACACCCGGAGGTCCTTGGTTCAAATCCAAAGTCGGACCAATAAAACGTGATCGGGTTTTTCTGTGAGAAAATTCTCAGTTTTTTTTCAAATTCTCTAAATGCCTCGGAAAGCACGTATAGCCGTTGGTCCTGCGCCTGAAATCTTTCCGGTCGTGTCGCATTGCCGTCCCATCCCATTCAATCCCAGATTATGAGAGTTAGGGAATAGAGAGTGCACCTGTGTTTGCGCACACACTTGTGCACTATAAGATCTCCTGCGCAGTTGGCTAATCTCTCTTGAGATTGGCCACCGTGGCCGAAATCAGTCTGGAAGACGTTATTATTGCCGATATACCCAACACTATGATGTGATGATGATAAAACAACATATGATGACGTGATAGCAAGCTTAACTCTTAGAACCTAGAACATTGCTTAGCGGGTATAGCTATCCCTTTCATTCATATTGAAGTGTCTATCCATTTCATTTATAGTTCTATCCATTTCATATTGAAGTGTCGATGACGTAGAAAACTATTAAGGAATTTCAACACGGCATTGTCGTGTTAATGAATTTTTAAAAACTCTACATATTTACCCTTCCATTCGCCTCTCTTCCAATCCAGACATAAATGCTGCTGCCCGTGTCTAGGATATAGCACTCCTGAAAAAAAACAATATATTTTTTTATAGTAATTATAATAATAATAATAATATCCTGGGACATTTTTCACACACGGCCATCTGATCCCAAATTAAGCTTGTACAAAGCTTGTGCTATGGAAACCAGACAACTGATATACTACATATACTACTTTATTTTGTAAATACATATTTATATAGATAACTACACCCAGACTCAGGACAAACAGACAAGTTTATGCACACAAATGTCTGTCCTGGGTGGGAATCGAATCCACAACCATCGGCGTGAAAGGCAAGTGTTCTACCAACCACGCCAACCGGCTCAATTGTATAAGACAACTTTATCTCTGATATATAAACAGCCTGTTCATGTCCCACGGCTGGGCATAATCTCCTACAATGCAGAGCTTCCCCGATAGATATTTTCATCCAACACATCCAGGTCTGATGTTTTCACCAGTGTAAAATGGAATGCACTTGCCTAGAAGCTATTCAGTCTTACCTTGAAGATACCCTGATTGTAATGCTCAGGAAACACAAACGGCGGAAGGAAAGTCCACACCTTGGTTGTGAGAATGAAAAATGGGAGATTCTATCCCACATATATTGAAACAGTGGTTTGAACACGAGAACCTTAAATGAAGATTTTAACTTCAAACCCGAGCAAAACTGATCTTCTTGTCCTTAAATTGAATTTGTGATGCTTAAATGAGGCCTTAAGCCCAGCAGTGGGACATACAGTGGGTATTTGCAGGCTATTACGTTACCGCTCAACTTATTTACCTTCGTGTCTAATTGTTCCTTGGTGTACGGTCCGGACAGCTTCTTAATTTCAAGTGATCCTGAACTGTCGGACACTTCGCACAATGTGACCTCTTTGGAGGCGCCGCGTTCAAAGTCCTGTAAAAAAAAAAGAAAATCGTGGGCATCTGCATCTCAATTTATTTTGCGTCACTTAAGCATTACATGACATCATACGACTTGGTGGTAGAGCTTTGTCCAAGCCCTGGATAGGTCTCTGGTTAGGTACCATCGCATCATCACATATTCAAAGGCCAAATCGCAATACTTACACTTTGGTGATGTAAAAAATATTAACCATTTCTTACATCGTCACTGGCTTACTTACCCTTCAACCTGGATCACAACAATATTAAGTACTGCTGTTTTGCGGTAGAATATCTGATGAGTGGGTGGTACCTACCCAGACAGGCTTGCACAAAGCCCTACCACAAAGTAAAAAATATTCGTGATTTGCTTTTAAGTATTAATAAATAAATGATTCAATCGTATGGATTTTCCAATTCCCTCACCTCATCATCGCCACCTTCTTCCGCGTCTGAAACCGAATCCTGGTCCCCAGATCCGAGAGCCGTGAAGAATTTGTTTACATCACCTTCGTTCGAGAAAGGATCTGGAATCATGTAATAAATAAAAAAAATAAAAAAAATAATAATAAAATAGGCTTAGATCAAATTTCTACAAGAAACTTAATTTCGTTGATCAACTGACTAAATTTCTCTTTCGAAATCGCCTAAAAACAACTTACCAATAATTTCAATATTGCCACGCCCGCTGTGGTCTTGATCTCTTATCTGATTGGCTACCGATATGGCCTTGAGGCGCTCAACGCTCTTCGCCTTCTCACCGACATACACCATGATATCATGGTCCACATCCAGAATGAAACAGTCCCCTTTGTTCATAGATGACACTGACGTTTCCACCTGGAAATAATCCAGCACTAGGTTGAAAACTGATGCTATGGAAATATTAAATTAATAAAAAAATGTAAAGTAATGTTTGGGTAAAAATTATTTTTATACATTTTGTGACGTCATAGATGACCTTGGAAAATGGACCTGACCGTAACCGTAACAGCTTGTGAATGTCCCACTGCTGGGCTAAAGGCCTCCTCTCCTATTTTTGAGGAGAAGGTTTGGAGCTTATTCCACCACGCTGCTCCAATGCGGGTTGATGGAATACACATGTGGCAGAATTTCAGTGAAATTAGACACATGCAGGTTTCCTCACGATGTTTTCCTTCACCGTAAAGCACGAGATGAATTATATCACAAATTAAGCACATGAAAATTCAGTGGTGCTTGCCCGGGTTTGAACCCACGATCATCGGTTAAAATTCACGCGTTCTTACCACTGGGCCTTCTCGGCTATTATATAATATATATAATGGACCTGGCTATTACTTTATTATATTGAAATTTGGAAGCGATTACAAAATGAGATAAAACCGAATTAATAATTTATTTTTCGTATTATTATATAGGTCGGGCAATTTGGATACAAGGTGGTCACTACTGCCCATAGACATTGGAAATTATATAATATTAACCATTACTTACATCGTCTAAGCGTCACCAACCTTGGGAAAAATATCAACGTCATCAATACTTTGCTTAGCGTCCGTTTAGTTAAACTAGACAGTGTTTAAACACTTAAATAAACACTAGTAAGTGTTTCTCTATTTCTGTCATTATTGATTTGAGATTCAAAAGAAGACACATCCATATGTAATAAGTATCCGCTTAACGTGCGTTAAACGTCAAACATGCACGCCCAATATGCTAATTTTAAATATAAATATAGTTAAAAAAAACTTCAAAAATTATTAAAAATATCCAATATTAATGATACTGTTCATACGCCGCTGTGATCGTGATGACTCATATGGGGAATAGCTATAATTGTAAATAAGTCCATCAAATCACAGGTATGCAAAGTACGGCAGACTAATTCGTCAATCCAGATTGTGGAGACTTTGATAATATAATTTCAGTTTATTGCCCATCTTCAGCCCGAATCACTACTCATGTTTGAGGCTCCATTTTCTCCATAGCTAACTGTAGGACTATTATAATTGGAGACTTTAATGGGCATCAAACTAACTGGTCACAAAAAACTGACCAAAGAGGTTTACAAATATTCGATGTACTTTCTGACAATCAGCTTGTGACCTTAAACGACCGCATCAAGAATTCTCCTCAGATATTTCCTTAGTAACCTCTGATATTGCGCTTAAATTCAGTTACTCAGTACATAATGAAAAATTGGGCAGTGACCACAGGGTTATTAAAATCTCAACCAATTTCAGGCATTCATATTCATCCATACATAAAAGAAACTTTAAATTGGCTGATTGGTACTTATACACGCAGATACTTGAAATCTTGTTCAATAATTTTTCTTGGATTAATGACCCCCAAAAAGACTTCGTAGATTACATAAATTTGGCAGCAGAAATATCTATCCCTTTAATAAGATTTAATCAAAACCCTTCTTGTATCCCCCAAACGGTACTGGAATCAGCATTTATCTAGAGCAGTGGCTGAAAAACGTTTAGCTTTATCACAACGTCGTAATCCAATCACGTAATTTGGATATATTGAAAGAAAAAATTAACTCTGCACAAAACTTAATGCGTAATTCTCAATGTAATTATTGTTTTCAAAATTTTTGCTTGTCTGTATCAAAAAACTACATCTACAGAGTTATAAGTACTAGGCTATAAGTCTCCTAAACAACAAATAAATGGAAATCTGGCAAACAAATTTTTGCGTAGCTTAACACCCGATTATGCTTCTCCTATGTGCCCTGCGGTACATTCTCATAATAATAAAATAAGTTCCAAAATCTGACTGAGCTAGAAAACTGTATTCCATCTAAAAATACATCATCTTGCGATGATGAAATTACATATCTAATAATAAAACATCTTCCAAAATATAGTAAACATATATTAACAACCCTTTATAATTTGTTTTATGAGAAAGGCTTTGTTCCTAGGCAGTGGAAAAATATTATCGTCATCCCTATTTGGAAAGCAGGTAGAGATTCAGAATCTACTTCATCATTACGCCCAATTGCCTTAATGTCTTGCTTATGAAAAATTTTTCACAGTATTCTTAATAAGCGATTGGAACGGTTTTGCGAAAAGAATAACATTTTTTTGATGAATACTACTGGATTTAGGAAATCATATTAGTGTGCAGATAACCTGTCTTACTTTATAACTAAAATTTTAATTTGGTTTTCTAAAATTAAGCCAACAATCGCGTACTTTATTGACATCCATAATGCATACAACAATGTCAATATTAGTTCTCTTATTTCGATTCTAGATAGGTTGGGTGAAGGGTCAAAACTGTGCACTTATCTGTGGAATTTTTTAAACCATAGAATTCTAAAAATTCGGTTAGACGGAAACGCTATGACAAGAAATACCAGCCTAGAATTAGCGCAAGGAGACCCATTAGCGTCTTTATTATTTAATATTGTGACTTATAAAATTTGCAAAAATATCAGCCTAGTCTCTCTATTACAAAACGCTGATGATTTTTTGATAACTAGTGGTAAGAACGCGTGAATCTTAACCGATGATCGTGGGTTCAAACCCGGGCAAGCACCACTGAATTTTCATGTGCTTAATTTGTGTTTATAATTCATCTCGTGCTTAACGGTGAAGGAAAACATCGTGAGGAAACCTGCATGTGTCTAATTTCATTGAAATTCTGCCACATGTGTATTCTACCAACCCGCATTGGAGCAGCGTGGTGGAATAAGCTCCAAACCTTCTCCTCAAAAGGGAGAGGAAGCCTTAGCCCAGCAGTGGGACATTAACAGGCTGTTACTGTGTTACTGTGTTATGTAATAGTTTGACAGAAAGCTCCGAGAAACTACAATCGGCATTAAATACTATGGTCCACTTATTAGATATAGGTTTAGAGATTTCGACTACTGAAACTAAAGTTTAAATTAAAATACTAGCTGTCAACTTAGAGTAGATACTAAGATATCTGTAATGCGTGCAGAGCTATTAGGCATTGTGGAGGCTTGTGTAAAATATTACGTATAATATAAATATTCTAATTTCTGGTTAAGTTGCGTTAAATTATGTCTTATTTATTAGTTATTTATATATGTATATATAAGCGAAATGTCACTGATCACAAGATCTAAACTATCCGCCCGATTGACTTGAAATTTGTCAGTGAGTAACTGACAAATTTCAAGTCAATCGGTTCTAACGTAAAGTTCTGACGTAGACGCTCACTAAGAACGGATTTTACCCAAATCCTATACAAAATAATTTTTCCTTCTTATCAACCAATGCGAAGCCGGGTTGATTAGCTTTGATTCTGTTGTTACTGTGCTTAATAAAATAAAATATTATCTTGCTCTAACGCGTTTCACGTGTATTACCTGTCTCACTCTGACATTACGTTTGCCCTTGATCTGGAAGAGCCTCTTCTCCGCGCCCGCGTTTACGGTCACGTGGTTAAACCCGGAAGCATGGCCGCCTTCCAAGTAACGAATGGCTGAAAATATTAAAAAATTAACAATCTATAAATATTCCCGCTGCTGGAAACAGCCTAACCTTCTATCCCTTTTATATGCTTGGAGTTTTTCTACCACGCAGCTCTAATAAGGGTTTGTCGCCGAATTTCAGTGAAGTTAGACACATGCTAGTATCCTCGAGATGTTTTCCATCACCTTCAAGCACGAGATGAATTATAAAAAAAAAACACAAATTAAGCACATGAAAAAACAGCGGTGCTTGCTTGGGTTTGCCCCAACTTGCCCCAAAACTCGCGATCAACGCGATTTACCCACTCGGTTCAAAATCCTAAGTAAATCGCTACCTGGTTCGAAGTACCCCAAAAACTGCATCGACTCGTAGCCCTGAGTTTCTCTATGCTGGACAGCATCCCCGTGGAATTGTTCATCGTCGAGGTTCACAGAGAGTATCGCGGCGGCACCAGCCTCATCCTGGCTTGTTTTTGATCCCAGCCAAAAGTGAACATGCCATGAAAGTGAAGATGTTCCGGTGGTCTGAAAAAGGAATTAAAAACACATAAAATGAATATTAAAAAACCACCGTTGGGCTAAGACCTCTCATTGTTGAGGATGGTGTGAAGTCTAAACCACCATGCCAATATATTGTTTTAATGAACATTTACATGCGGACCATTGAACTGTATTGAATACACTAGGCGGTACACCGTCTGGGTAGGTGCCACCCACTCGTCTACCGCTAAGCAGCACTTAGTATTATTGTGTTCCGGTTTGAAGGGTGAGTGAGCCAGAGTAACTACAGGCACAAGGGACATAACTTCTTCCTTCGGAAGGGAATACAGGTGCTCTCTCATAATCCAATGGGACTACAAACCGACACGACCGGAAAGAGTTCAAGCTAGACATGGGCGTTTTTTGGTTTTTAACGCAAACTGATATTTATCCGATTTCAAATTTACAAATCGATTTCAAAATCCGATTTTAGATATCCGATTTCGGTAACGCCTAGCCTCACCAAATCGCTTGCGCGCAGGCAAATATAGTCTTTATGTACTTGATAGTAAGGTCGATAATTGTGTAATAGATTTCCATAGCAGAACCAACAAATTGAAATCGCAAAATTCGCGCTATCCTTTTTATTCCGCTTTGTTCCAATTGGTTAGAAGGAGAAAAAGCGAATTTCATAGTACGCAACAATCAGTTTGCGTTTGGATACCATACACAATTCGTTTGGTAATATCCAATGATTTTATTTGTCGATTCAAAATCTTTTAGTGGTATCGATCTATAGACCGCTGGCGTTTGGTTCGACTAGGTCGATTTTTGTAATCAGTATTTTGTGAAATCGATACGAATCGATTTGTATTTGTAATCGGATTTTGAATTCGTTTTGATATATCGGACGCATGCCTAATTCAAGCGCAAGACAGCTTTAAGTGCTTACCGAGGCATGGGAGAATTTTTTGACAAAACCCAATAAATTTTTATCAACCTGGAGTTTGAACCTAGAAGGTCAGGATCTGCCTTATAACCACCAGACAATCTTCAATCAACCATAAAATTAATACTTTATTGAAATGTTTTTAAATAAACATTGAGAGATACAAGTCTGTTTAATCATTAAGATCTTAATGTAACGCGAGATGAAACAGATGCCTTCAATTACCGCCAATGTACTTGTTATCGACTGATTACTGACATACTTACGATGGCGTCGTCTCATATATATAATTTATTTGCTGGGAATATATATTGATAATAAACGATAAAAATATCTAACTTTTTAAAAAAATAAGAGTCATAACTATTTTCGGCCGCGGCTTTTTCCGTGTTTGAGGGAGTTAGATATAAAAAAGTAGTAGTTTAATCAAAATCGTTTCAGTGTTATACCCGTGAAAGTGTACCAGACAAACTTACTTTCGCATTTAAAATATTAGTACATTATACGATTTATTTGCGCGGCACACGCTAGTAAAGCTCCCACCCGCCATAATGTTCCGTCATCTTCCAAAATCATCGTCATATTTCACAAAACTTTAACGAATTATACACCAAAACCTTAATTAATATGTCCATTCATTGATGAAAACCGTATGAAAATAGTTTCTTTAATTTTTGATGTTATTGCGAGCAGACAGACAGTTCAGAGTTAAATATATAGTGATAGAAAACATTGGTACTAAAACAACTCATTCATGATTTTCCTCTAAGATATTTGAATGCAAGGTCAAAGCAGTTTTTATACATAAATTGGAAAATTTTCCATATAAACGTAAAACAAATTTTGTTCTTTGAACAGAAGACATTTGCCCAGCGGTGGGCACAAAGGTGAGCACTTACCTTTAGCACGATGTAGGAATCTCCACTGTAGAAGTTTCCGTATTGATGAGAAGGCACCGGGACTGGCTCGAAGTCCTGAAAACGAAAAGTTTAATGTAAATTTTATATTGGTAGGGCTTTGTAAGGGGCGAGATGGTAAGAACGCGTGAATCTTAACCGATGATCGGGGGTTCAAACCCGGGCAGGCACCTCTGAATTTTCATGTGCTTAATTTCTGTTTATAATTCATCTCGTTCTTTTCGGAGAAGGAAAACATCGTGAGAAAACCTGCTCGTGTCTTATTGCACCGAAATTCTGTCACATGTGTATTCCACCTGCATTGGAGCAGCATGGTGGAATAAGCTCCAAACCTTCTCCTCAAAAAGGGGGAGGAGGCCTTAGCCCAGCAGTGGGACATTAACAGGCTGTTACTGTTGGGCTTTGTGCAAGCCCGTCTGATGATACCTACCCACTCACCATCAGATGGATTAGTCAGTCTCTCTACCTAGTTTAAAATAATATATATTATACATAATAACATAAGGGTTAATAGGGCAATGGTTTACGATATATAGGCACAGGTTCGATCTTGATCTCTTGGGATATTGCCGTCTCACTCCTAACACAAGCTGTAACTTATTTGGAAGCCCGGACATTTGAGATGTCATTTGAGATCGCCCCATTCTGAAGAGGTTAGATTAAAATTATATTATTTTTGGCTGGGTAGGACTTCCCGCTGGTCGGGCCCCTAGGCGCCTCGTAGCTTAGAGGTAAACTGTAATATTAGTAACTCCCTTAAAACTGGCCTTGCCATAATTCATTGGAAAGAAAAAAAACTAAGTAACAATAACACTTTTAATACAGAATTATTTACATTAAAGCCTAAAATATAAACAAATAAAAATTAAAAATGGCTACTGTACAAATCGTGACCGCGTGGAATGAAGGCAAGAATGCTAGCAGCATTTCCCCCTTTGAAACGCAATTGCGTATTTCTGGGCGAAAAATAATCAGCCCTAGTCAACCAGTCGAACCAACGGGACAAGAAAATTGTTCCTAAATATTGCTGTTCAGCGAGTTTTTTTTTTAAGAATAGGAAGGCGGACGAGCATATGGGACACCTGATGGTAAGTGGTCAACAACGTCCATAGACATTGGCATTGTAAGAAATGTTAACCATCGCTTACATCACCAATGCGTCACCAACCTTGGCAACTAAGATGTTATGTCCCTTGTGTATGTAATTACACTGGTTTACTCACCCTTCAAACCGGAACACAACAGTACCAAGTACTGCTGTTTTGCGGTAGAATATCTGATGAGTGGGTGGTACCTACCCAGATGAGCTTGCACAAAGCTCTACCACCAGTAAAGTTATTGTGATATTCGTACCCAGATAATAATTCTGCTATTTAACAATGTTTCTTGTTATTGAAAATACCAGAACAGAATTACGACATAGCGAAACTATTTTAGTGTGGAATTTAGTGTCCAGTTAAAATTTATACTTCCTCTGGATTGCAAGATGAAAGACAGTGATACAAATATATTAAACGAGTGTTCGCTCATGGCTTTGTCTACATGTTAGATAAGTGTTGGGGGAGGGTTATAAAATATATTTACCAAATTTCATCAAAATCGGTTCAGTGTTTTGTGTAACCGTAACAGAAAGACAATTACTTTCGATTTTATAATATTACTATAGATGAGGATTTGGTCTTCACTATATATATATATATATATATATATATATATATATATATATATATATATATATATATATATATAATCAATCCTTACTTTTTGTTTTTTAAAACCGCAATTTTTTGAATGAAAAATATTGCATTGCTTATATATTTTTTTGTTTTTTTTTATGTATTAGACAAGTATTTTGATATATTTAAGAAATTGTAATCGGCAGATAGACATTGGCGATGTAAGAAATATTAAGCATTCCTTACATCACCAATGCGCCACCAAACATGGGAACTAAGATGTTATGTCCCTTGTGCCTGTAATTACACTGGCTCACTCACCCTTCAAACCGGAACACAACAATATCAAGTATTGCTGTTTTGCGGTAGAATATCTGATGAGTTTGTGGTACCTACCCAGACGGGCTTGCACAAAGCCCACCTACTAACTACATCTATCATCTGTCTATTATCGAGTTATAAGACTTAAGTATTTTTTTTAAATTACCAGATGCTTAAGCAATAAATAATTGAAGTATTTTGTTATAGAACAAGGCAGAAAGCGAATATGAGCCTTTTTCAAATACAGGAGGAATAAAGAAAGAAATAAAATAAACAAATATTTTGATTGTCCGGTTGCTTGTTACTCAATCACGCGAAAACGGCTCGACTAATATCTTATCTTACTTTCGTAACGGCCTGTGAATGTGAATTCACAGGCTTCACACAATGAAATTGAACTCCACCACGCTGCTACAATGCGGGTTGGTGGAATACACATGTGGCAGAATTTCAGAGAAATTAGACACATGCAGGTTTCATCACGATGTTTTCCTTCGCCGTCAAGCACGAGATGAATCATAAACACAAATTAAGCACATGAAAATTCAGTAGTGCTCGCCCGGGTTGATCGGTCATCGGTTAAGATTCACACGTTCTTACCACTTGGCCATCTCAATACCTTACCTTACCTTAGTCCATTTTAGAATTAGACTTAAATTTTGCACGAGAAGTATATTATATAAAAATTAGCCTTCACAATATAACATTTAGTAATCGCTTATCGATGCCATAAAAATAATAACGATATCAACTTTTATATATTAATTGTATGACGATAAATATTTGCGTCTAATCGAACAGGAAAAATGTGATCGGTTTTTGTTTTTGAATTATAATAATAACTAGTGTCAGCGTGTAGTAGCGGGGGTGGGAAGAACTAGGTACCATTTCTGATTATTGTCACTAGACACTGTTTTCATTCCACAGAAATAACAGTTAGAAGCGTTATCGAATAAAAAACAGGCAGTCATACGGACGGACAATAGAAGTGAAAACTTAAAACTGTTATATATAATATTCGCCCAATTTTCACATCCATTGGCACTCCAAGTAATAATTCTATCCCTTTTTATCATACCACCCACTCATCAGATATTCTACCGCAAAACAGCAATACTTGATATTGTTGTGTTCTGGTTTGAAGGGTGAGTGAGCCAGTGTAATTACATGCCTGTAATTAAAGGGACATAAAATCTTAGTTCCCAAGGCTGGTGGCGCATTGGCTATAAGCGATGGTTGACATTTCTTACAATGCCAATGTCTAAGGGCGTTTGGTGACCACTTACCATCAGGTGGGTACAATATTACGATATATGCCTTGGTTGTTGACTTCAACGACATAATGGCATATGCTCGTCCACCTTCCTATTCTATAAAAAAAAATGTCGCAAACTCAATACAAAATATTAATACAGCTTAATTAAAATAAATAATAGTTAAAACACACATATATTATTTGTATATACTGTTACATAAATTTCAATCTTTATTATTCTCATTAATTTCCGCCATACTTAAATTATTTGTACTTTCAACGATTTCATTATATTAATATTAGCATGTCGGTGACGCAAAGCCACGAGTCTATCCCCAACGATAAACCAGCGCAACGCGCCTGAAGAAGTTTTCACAGATATTTAGCTAGCTTATTTATCATCAGGTATCACAATTTTACTTGGTGGTAAGGTTTTTCGTCTCGTCTGGGTAGGGTTTGACCACCCACTCTTTAGATATTCTACGGCAAACAGCAATTAGTATTGTTGCTCATTTGAATGGTGAGTCAGTGTATATACAGGTACAATGGAAGTACATCTTAGTTTCCAAGGTTGGTGTATTGGCGATGTTAGGGATGGTTAATAATTCTTACACCGCCAATGTTTGTAGGAGTTACCAACCATTATGTAAAATCCGAACCAAGTTTTCCCAAGATATTATCCATACTAGATCACGAGATGATTTATGAAATGTATGTCTCTCTTTGTCGTTTATCCACTCACCTCAACTCTCCATATTTCAATACCAGACTTCTTGCCCGAGTTCACGAAAGCGGGATGTACTTCAGGCATTATCTGAAATGGAAACACTAATGTTAATAGCTTAATTTGATATTAAGAACATACAAAAGTGTTGGGTGTGATTGATTAAACATAGCTGTCTTCTTCTTTCGATTATCAAATCAATGATGACAGAAATAGACGATTCATTGTCATTTTTTCCTTCAAACACTTCTCTTTCGATTTGAAAAGAAATGCAGCGGATGTCAAGTTAAACAATGATTCGTCTCTTTTTGTCGTCATTGATTTGACATTCGAAAGAAGAGGACGGCTATGTTTAATCAAACATTTTGGAAGTTATTATAGTTCAGTGAATACTGTGTTTTGGAAACTGTGCTATGAGATCGAAATAAATACAAGCCTTATGTCAGGGCGCAGGGTTGTCAACATTTACGTAAAGATGACATTAACTGTCACAGTGACAGGATCAGATTTTCAGCGATTTAGTCGCAAGCTGAACTACTATCCATGCAGTATATCCACCAAATCGAATTTAAGTATTGAGAGGACCTTTAGCCCAACAGTGGGATTACATGTTACGTTAATATTTCTTTTTACCTCAACCATATTGTATTTCCATTAACAACTCAAATACACGTTCAAACTGAATATATCTCGATTTCAGACTAAATAATTTAAGCTAAGTCTATTTGTCTGAAGTACTTGTAACTGATAAGAATTACAAGCAATTGATAAGGGTTAACGCGTGCAGTTGCGTTACTAAACGCAATTTTAAATCAAGTGTAATCCTATTTTTGTTTTTGTTAATATTCTCCAGGATTAATTACACCAATATAACATTTAAAACAAAAAAATCCTAACACATTCGACGAGCCGGTTGACGTGGTTGATAGAGACTTGCCTTTCGCGTCGTATTGGTTCAATTCCCACCCAGCACAGACATTTATGTGTATAAACATGTCTGTTTGTCCTGTTTAGGTGTTATTATCTATTTAAGTATGTATTTACAAAAGAAAAGTAGTATATGTAGTATATCAGTTGTCTGATTTCCATAGTACAAGCTCTGCTTAGATTGGGATCAGATGGCCTTGTGTGAATAATGTCCCAGGATATTATTATTATAACTTAAGACTAGATTCCTTATCTATTAAGGGGAATATCATATACAATGTAAAATGAGTTATTTTTCCTCAGTAAGAACCAATGCAAAATATACCCGTCCATTACGAGTACATTTATCAGAAACCTCTTTATAATTAATTTTCATCCATTACAGAATATTATTTATTTATTTATTAAGGATCACCAACATGGCATACAGTAATAATTACAAATTAAAAGTTTACAAACTAATAGGTCTACTAGGTACGACATAAAAGAATAATGAAATAAAACAAAAATAAATTTCCCACAAGATTGAAGTACAAAATGAAAGTTAAAGTGGTAATACTACTAGAAAGTATATAATAACAAAATAAAGACAAATAAAACAGCGATCAGATGTAAAGTAAAGTAAGTAATGTCCTCCAGACCGATTTCGGCCACGGCGGCCAATCTCAAGAGAGATTAGCCAACTACGCAGGAGATATTATAGTGCACGAGTGTGCGCAAACACAGATGCACTCTCTATTCCCTAATTCTCATAATCCGATGGGACGGCAATCCGACACGACCGGAACGAGTTTAGGCGCAGGACCAACCGCTTTACGTGGTTTCCGAGGTACGGGAGTGTACACACTTCCAACTTCCAGACTCCGGGCTGCTACTGAGAATTTTCTGACAGAAAAACCCAATAACTTTTTATCGACCCAACCTGGGAATTGAACCCAGAACCTCCGGGTCTGCGGCCTTACATCAAGCCACTAGACCAATGAGGCAGTCCTAAAGTAAAGTAAATAAAGTATATATAAATAGTAAGTATTAGTTACCTCTATTTAACGATTTTTGTCAAATTATAACCTTTACATAATGTTTCAAATCAATCATTCACTCTCAATTCCTAAATAATTCATGTCTAGACAGGTTTTAGACACGTTAAATTTTTCGTAAGACAATCGTTGTTTGATGACAAGTAATGTGAGCACTTTTGTTTGTCACTGTTATTAGTTTGACAGTTACAATTGCAAGAGAAATAATAAATCATTAATTATGTAAGCGTAGAAGATTTTTTATCTAGTCATAACGAATCGTAGAGCAACCTAACCTTTATATAACAAACCTTATTGTATCAAATTACTTGTTATAACGAAGATTCTCTAGTTCCATTCAGATTTTTATATGGATATTAAAAAGTAACAGGAAAAATATAAAATTAAGACAATAAAACATGAAAAGAAAAATATAATATCTTTTATGAGAATTTTTTGATGAGTGTTAGAACAATAATATTTTCTTTATTTTATCAAATAGGAAGCCAACGTTATGTTTTAAGAAAAACATTGTCTTTTTGCTTATATATAAATATTCTAAAAAATTACAGGCTAACTTAACATTTCAATAAAAAAATCTCTAAGTGACGAAAAACAAAATAAAATCTTTAACTATAATTTTGCCATTTCACATTTTCTTGCTGAATTTAATTGAAGAATCACCAAATAGATCCAGGGCACTGTGCTTATTTAAGATATTACAAAAACGTGTTACTGGCAGGCCCCGGCTTTCCCACCGGGCACGTGCCCAGGGCACCGCCATCAATATCTATCCCTGCCGGATCACCAAATGATAACCCATATTTATTACCGCAAAAAATATTTCAATGTCACACTCATAGGGGCCTTATCTTATCATTACCGTGGTGTGCCCAGGGCCTCCAATAGCTTAAAGATTGCTCTGGTTACTGGTGGGTACTATTATACTATAATGTCGTTTGTGATGCACACAGGTGAAATGTACACAAAAGTTTTCCAATATTACGTGAAGTGTGTTCACGCCTATATATTGCTGTAGTTTGTAATTAATAGTTTATAGGTGTTTTATTTTATAAGCCAAAATGGCCCAGTGGTAAGAACGCGTGAATCTTAACCGATGATCGTGGGTTCAAACCCGGGCAAGCACCACTGAATTTTCATGTGCTTAATTTGTGATTATAATTCATCTCGTGCTTGATGGTGAAGGAAAACATCGTGTGGAAACCTGCATGTGTCTTTTTTTATAATTAATAGGCCAGCGTTTGACCGTTGACTTGCCTGATTTTAAGCATTAAGCGTTAAGCATTAAGCGACACGGTCTAGGATGTATTGACATTCTATCAATAAATCTACCAACCCGCATTGGAGCAGCGTGGTGGCCTTTAGCCCAGCAGTGGGACGTTAACAGACTGTTACTGTACTGTACGGTTTTACAAATCATTATGACGTCATATGTCTTGTCCCTAATTTAGGTTAATATTATTGAATCAGAGTAACTTCATTTTTTTATCAATACTGGCCATAAATTACGTAAAATTACCCCGTATGCATGGAAACAAAAACGCAAAGGCAAACGTGAAATGTTGAAAATCTGATTCAACTTGATACGAATGTCCTTTAAGCTGGTTTTTTAAAAAATTAAAAAACTTATGTATAATAAGTTTTATATAGTTTGGCTTAGTAATTTATCAGTTCGGCGTTACACAAAAAACGTCACATGATTTATTATTCTGTTTTTAACAACTTTAGATTCAAAGTCACTGGGTTATATAGAACACAATGGGGAACCTCAAGGCCGTATAGGGCGTGAAATCCATGGGGATTATAGATTGTTTGAATAGGGCTGTCACTTTTTTTTCGTAATATCTAGTATATAGGATGTTCTTATTATAAGACTTTTGATAAAAACATATTCATCTTTCTACAAACTACGAGTCGAGATTGTCCAGTGGTTAGAACGCGCGAATCTTAAGTAATGATCGCGGGTTCAAACCCAGCCGAGCATTACTGAATTTCTATGTGCTTAATTTGTGTTTATAAGCATCTCATGCTCGTCGGTGAAGGAAAACATCTCGAGGCAGCCCGCATGCGTATAATTTCAGCAGCAGCAGGAGCAGCAGAGGAGCAGCGTGGAGGGATAAATTCCAAACCTTCTCCTCAGAGAGAGACCTTAGTCCAGCAGTGCGACATTTTGAGGACTTTATTTCTTTAATAAAGAAATCCTTACTAATATTACCAATGCGAATGTTAGTTTGTTTATTTGTTTCACTTTCACGTCTTAACTACTAACGGAATTTTGCGTACACGTTGTTAGGGGCACATGACGGAATACCTAACACTTCCCCCCCCCCATCACACACGAACAAAACCGCGGGCGAAAATTAGTAAGTATATACGATAACAGCATTTCAAAATCACCAAATCACTATGGTTTAATTTTCTTAAAAATACAATTGTTATTTTTTTTTGTATTGGCAACCCTATATCCACCCCATCATTAATTTAAGAGCTTCTTGGATAGTTAAATGTCGTCTCCATTATAAAGGGTGTGTCTAATACATTAATATATAGCCTATTCCTATCACAAGAGGAGTAAACCCAAATAATCAACTTTGACAATGATATCATTGGTCACCGATACCAATAGACGCGATGCCATTGGTCGAGATCTCGAATAATCTATGATATTCACTATGGATTCGCGAAAAAATGGTGTTTTCAATGTCCACGAAGTTGTAAAGGGAATTTCGAAAAGTAAATTAATGTGGTTATAACTAGTTAGGTTGAATAGCATTGTATTATAAATAAAGGTAAATGAGTCAAGAACTGTTTATAGTGCAGCAAGCGTAATACAGCAGAACAATTAGAAAATCGTGCAATTTGTAAATCTGCGGTTTGTTTACCTATAATTCTACTCCGATTGGAATAGGGTATAGTAGTTCGCCCGCGGCTAATTGGTGGGGGGGGGGGGGGAAGCAAAAGCCTATGTTCTAGCCTTTGTCCTTTCTCGGAGCTTGCTTCATACCAAATTTTATCAAAATCGGTTCAGTTGTTTAGTCGTGCTCGCGTAACAGACAGATGGAGTTATTTTTCATTTATAATATAAGTATAGTCGTGTCTACCAGTAAAAGTCTGTGAATGTCCCACTGCTGGGCTAAGGCATCCTCTCCTTTTTTGAGGAGAAGGTTTTTGAGCTTATTCCATTACGCTGCTCCAATGCGGGTTGGTCGTGACTACTATGTATTAAAAAGTAAATTGTGTATATATGTACGTTGTCGAGCGTCCAGCTTATGGGCAGGTCCTGGGTTCGAGCTCTGGATTAGGCAAAAAAGTAGTTAAGTTTCTGTCAATAAATTCTTAAGCCGAAGTTATGATGAATGTGAGAGAATACGTAGAGCTGTTAATCTTGCGCTGAAATTCTTTCCGGTCGTGTCGGATCACATCATCGCATTATTTTTATTGTGCCGGTTGGCGTGGTTGGTAGAACACTTGCCTTTCACGCCGAAGGTTGTGGGTTCGATTCCCACCCAAGACAGACATTTGTGTGCATAACATTTATTTATTTATTTATTTATTATCTTTTAGACTCAGGACAAACATGTCTGTTTGTCCTGAGTCTTAGTGTAATTATCTATATAAGTATGTATTTACAAAAGAAAAGTAGTATATGTAGTATATCAGTTGTCTGGTTTCCATAGCACAAGCTTTGTACAAGCTTAATTTGGGATCAGATGGCCGTGTATGAAAAATGTCCCAGGATATTATTATTATTATATTGCCTCTGTTAAAAGCAGATGGTCCAGCAGTTACAGCACGTGAATCTTAATAGAAGATTGTTGGTTCAAACCAGGACATTATCAAGGAATTTTCATTTGTTTATTTTGGGTTTTTAATTCATAGGCGACGATAAAATACCGTGAAGAAACCTGCATATTGGGGAAATGTATCACACATGTCCAACAATCCGCCTTGGAATACCCTGGTAGAATATGTGTCTGTGATCAGTGGGTTATACCTAAGCAGACGCTTGCAAAGCCTCACCACCAATACGCTACCATACCCAAAGCAATTATGATTTTGGTCTGTCTGTCTAATTTTAATAAAATGTCATACCTAATGTTAAATGGTCCACCGTCTAAAAACATTGGCGCAGTAAGAAATATTAACCATTACAACGCCGATACACCCCTTGTGTTGTAATTAAGCCGGTTCACTCACACATCAAACGAGAACAAAACAGTACTAATTGCTGTTTACAGTAGAATAATTGACACGTGAGTGCTACCATTTTAATTTCTACTGTAGAAAACAAGATGTTTAATTTAAAAAAAGGTAGCAAGTTACAAATTATGTGCGAACGATGTTTTGTTGAATTTTATGGCGTCGTAAACCCATCGTATCGTTCATTACAGTCTTAGTTGTATTTTTAGATGAATACGTTTGGATAACAGTTATTTTTAGTTCTGTTTATTATTTATTTAACATAAACCCATTATTTTATTTATTTTTTGGTATCTAAAGATATATATATATTATATATGGTACTTAACATGTGCACTACCGTCGTCGTAACAACCTTAATAAAATCATTAACTACATATTATAAAACAAAAGTCTTTCCGCCGCATCTGTCTGTTTTTTTTTTTTACAGAATAGGAAGGTGGACGAGCATATGGGCCACCTGATGGTAAGTGGTCACCAAACGCCCTTAGACATTGGCATTGTAAGAAATGTCAACCATCGCTTATAGCCAATGCGCCACCAACCTTGGGAACTAAGATTTTATGTCCCTTGTGCCTGTAATTACACTGGCTCACTCACCCTTCAAACCGGAACACAACACTATCAAGTATTGCTGTTTTGCGGTAGAATATCTGATGAGTGGGTGGTACCTACCCAGACGAGCTTGCACAAAGCCCTACCACCAGTAAAATATATGGTACTTTACTCCCCAAGCTAGCAACAGCCCCACTGCTAGGGCTGTTAAACTTTTAAATGACTTCGTACGTTATCGAGATGTAGACATATTTTATGATCCCTTTTATACTATGTTCAAACAAATTTATATATTTCAGAATTTTAAAAATTAATTTTGTGGTTCCTAAATAGATTTAAGCTTATTTTGTTTACAAATTTTAATTCTATTTTTGTTTTACTAAATTTTATTTTATTTATCCTTGTAGTATGTTATGTTAAATTAGTATGAATAATTAAAAAATGTTTAGTAATTAGTGTAGATATAAGCGACTTGGTGTAAATACTGTAATGCTTATATTTTCAAATAAAGATTATTATTAACATGTGCACTACCGTCGTCGTACCAACCTTAATAAAATCACTAACTACATATTATAAAACAAAGTCTCTCAGCCGCATCTGTCTGTTTGTACGCGATAAACTCAAAAACTACCGAACGGTTTTCCATACGGTCTTCACCAATGAACGGAGTGTTTAAATGACGAAAGCTTAGGTGTTTTATGTCATTAATGTCATGCGTAAATTGGCTGAAATATGACGACGATTGTTGAAGATAACATGACCACTGGGAGCTTTATTGTTTGGTTCGATTTAAACAATCGAGTTTATTTATTTAATAATTTATTGCACGACATATAAATAACTTTTTTTTTAATTGGACAGACTTGATTAACCAATATTGTTCTACAAATACAATATAGATTGCGAACACAACACCAATATACTAACTGACTTTATATACATCGCTATAAAACTGTGAAAATAAATTTGTTTTAAAAACTTACTAGCACTACTACGTCAATCTGTTTGTAAATCTGTGTGTTTTTCCATTAATGAAGAATTAAAATTAAAGACACGATCTGTTTAATTGTTATCCACTAACGTGAAAACGGGGTTTTTTAGTGGTCACCAAACGCCCATAGACATTGGCATTGTAAGAAATGTCAACCATCGCTTACATATCAAATGCGCCATCAACCTTGGGAACTAAGATTTTATGTCCCTTGTGCCTGTAATTACACTGGCTCACTCACCCTTCAAACCGAAATACAACAATAACAAGTAGTGCTGTTTTGCGGTAGAATATCTGATGAGTGGGTGGTACGTACCCAGACAAGCTTGCACAAAGCCCTGTTGGCATCTTACGGACTATATACTCAAAAAAACGTTACAATAAATCGTTTTTGACCGCTTCCAAAAGCAACCTCTAGCGAGTAGAAAAGGTAAGAAATTATAGTTCCCGATTTCGGCCACGGCGTCCGATCTCAAGAGATTAGGCAACTGCGAAGATATTATAGTGCACAAGTGTGTGCGCAAACACAGGTGCAGGCGCAGGACTAAAGTCTTTACGCGCTTTCCGAGGCACGGGAGAGTACATACTTCTAAATTCCAGAGCTGCTGCTGAGAGTTTTCTGACAAAAAAACCCCAATAACTTTTTATGGGCCTGACCAGGGTATTTATACGCAGGACCTCCGGGACTGCGGCCTTACATCTAGCCACTAGACCAACGAGGCTGATTTGTTGATTAATTATTATTTAATAAAGTTTTGGTTTATATATGCGTATCGAACCCTCGGTCGTCGTCAAGAAATTGTATATAAAGCTATAACCTTTCACAAGAATTGGGCTATTAAATGCGAAAATTAATTTCCATATCCGAGTGCTATACCCAGTGTTAGGTTATTTCCAAAAAAAACTAAGCTCTATTGCATTACTATACATTAAAAGCATGCAAAAACAATCATTATTTCTCTTAAAAATTGTTATCAAGTTTACTTCCTATTATTTGTGTCAATGAAAACTTAGACAATTACTTTTTAACACTAAAACAGACTCCGGATACAATGATGCATTCAAATCTCTTAAATACGAAGAAAAATTAACATAAAATAACACAATCGAAGGTATAAACAAAACATAACAAAATTACGATCAATTAATAAACTCTCTGTGAAACAATTATTTGTTTGTTTGTTAGAATTGAATCGATATGTTAATTAAATAAACACGAGTTATTAACAACATAAATGACTCACTGTAACACGTCTGTCACCGTTGAGCTGACGCTAGGCACTGAAGTTGATCACGGGTTGCCAATAGTGGAGTGAAGTAACGGCGAATCGCTGCGTCGCTTGTCGCGCTTCGGTGAAATGCTATAAAAAAATAAAAAGATGCTACAGCTAAACAGTGAATTTGTACTCTCTCGTCAAATATAAAAATGACGATAAACAGATAACATTATTCATATTTAATGTATTATTTTATTAAAATAACTCTATTTCGTGTTTTTAACTTTAGTTGTCTAGTTATAACCACAGTGATTAGTGTAAAATCGACATTATTATATTAATATACTAGCTGACCCGGCAAACGTTGTTCTGCCATATAAATTATATCTACTTAATATTTTGGATTTTAAACAAAAAGTAACGAATTTATTGTAAGTGTGTGGGGATGGGATATATAACAGAAAAAGGAAAGGAGCGCTGTAGACGATAACCGCCAATAAAAACAAAAAAAAACACGAACTATTCATTTTCTCAATTCAATGTATTTCATTAATGTAATGAACATATTCATTGTTTGATTAAAAGTTAAATGTAAAGTGAAAAAAGTAATATATTTTTATCCTAAAGCAGTTAATTCATTTCGAAGAGCAAATAAGTGTAGGTACGATATTTTTTGTCAGTCCGTCTTTAGCCAACACAAATAAGCTAGACTCCTAAGATATTAATTTGAATTAATCCTTTTAAAATTCCAGTAAGGCAACCACGTCTTTTTATCCTCTTTCAATCGATTCAATTATTAGCAACTAACAGTTTCTATTAAAACAGACAAATAATTACTGCTAAATATTTTTTGAAATATAGTTTAATAATTTACACAACTCGAAATGATTTATTTCACACAAACTTTATAAACAAACAGTATGTTCAAAGGTGCTGCTGTTAACAGAATTCAAATGGAATTAAGTTTTACTTGTTACATTAAATAATTAAATTTGATTCAGAATAATGATATTATTTCTAAAGGATTTTATTTTGAATATTGTCAAAGTAATTTAAACCCTTTAACAATAAATTAAACATGAAAAATGTCTTTAAAAGTTTCAAACAATCAAAAAGTCTACTATAAATTAAATATTGTTATAATTGCTTGATAAATAATGGTCATTGATTTCGTTTTTTTTTTTCCCTTCGATAGTTTTTTGACGCTGAGCAAATTATTATACTACCATTTCTCTGATTATACTGTCAGTAGTAAACACTCGAATCATGTGTATATTGAATGTATATAATGTATGTATACTTGAATTAATTTACATGATTTATTAACTTATTTTTCAAGATTGCATTATTTACACTTGCTACAATTTCGGTTTCTTGACTTTCCTCCATAAAATTGCAATGAAGACACGATATAAGTCTCGTTTAAATTAAAACGATAACAAAAAAACAACGTACAGTTGGGAAGAAGAGATCCGGGAGGGAACGAAGTCCATTGCGATATTTTTTCGTGTGCGAATGGACTTCAGGAACAGCCTTGCTACTGGAGACGTGCTGATGAGCAAACCGATCAGTGGTGACATGCTCACACGCACATTTTCGCTATTTTGTTGGATTTATTCGTCTTTTCTTTCTGCTTTATTATGCTATTAAGCATGCTTGATGCTTTATTAGTTCGACGGCCCAAATGGGCCCCCTTGCGTCTTGATGGCATTTTTCACTGTAACTAACACACACACACACACAAATAGACCAAATTGTTGTATTTACTGATAAAAACGGTATAACGATAATGTATTTGATCTTTTAGTATTTTACCTTACCTTTTCAATATCATAAGCACGTTTATATTTCTTATCAATTAAATAAATCGTTAAATATTTTGCAAATTTTTAAATGTCAAAATGAAGCGACGCTTCTCGTGAATGACGTGGACGGAAGTTCGATGAGGTTCATAAGTAATTATTTTGATATTGTTCATACAAAAATACTAAAATCGTGATTACAAAATGGGATGATGGGTTATTAGGGTGAAAATTTTAGGTTTTATGTATTTTTTGATTATAGAAAGAAATAGAATTTTTTTTTTTTGGGTAGGGGCACCCTTATCAGCTAGCGGTATGAAATATACTTTACGACCTATTCCTATTATACCTCCCAAATATACATAACAAATTTCATAAAAATTGGTTGACCCGCTTCGGAGGAGTTCGACCAAAAACACCGTGACACGAGATTTTTATATATTAGATTAAGCTATTTATTTTATTAATTTTTATCGTCTGTAACGTTATACTATTATTATGTCCTTACATATGAAATTGGTGTTTTGTACGGGAGGAATATAAAGTCATTTTTTTTATAAAATATGTTTAATTAATCAAATGTTTTGTACCGTTGTTATCTATGCACTTTTGCCATCTCATAGGTTGTTCATTGATCCCTTTACTAAAAAAACCATGGGGGCGAGAATCAATAAACTCTTTGAAGGCGGTTTGGACTGCCGCATCGGAGTTGAATTTTTTTCCTTGTAAGAAGTTGTCCACATTCCGGAAAAAATGGTAATCTGTTGGAGCAAGGTCCGGGGAGTACGGTGGATGTAGCAGACATTCCAATATTAGCTCATCTAACTTACTGGTTGTTTGTTGTGCAGTGTATGGTCTTGCGTTGTCGTGAAGCAGCCTAGGCCTAGAGCGATTGACCAATCTCGGTTGTTTAGCAGCTAGTTCTTCCAAGTTCGATTCACTCAATTCATGAGATACCCATCGTTCAAGTATTTTTACTTTCCCGATTTGCTTCAAAGTGGATTAATATAGTTTTATCACTTACCCCGAAGCCTGCAGCTATCTCTGAAGTCATGGACCCGCTTCCACAATAGCCTTTAATTCTTCATTTTCCACTTTGGTCTCCAGCCGTCCACGGAATTAGTTCTGAAGGTCGAAATTCCCATAACGAAAACGTTGAAATCAAAAACGTACCGTGATCTTTTGCGATTCCAGCGCCGTACACATCATTAATCCTTCGAGCTGTTTCTGCAGCACTGGTGCCACGGTAGAACTCGTAATCGTAAATATACCGATATTTCATGTTATTCATTGTGCGGTAATAAGCGACGCCAAAGAAAAATAATGAGGAAAAAACAAATGAATGACTGTTTTCAAAACTCAAATGTACCAGTTAAATGAATTTATAAATTTGAATTTGGAATTCTCAACCAAAGAGGAGATATTCCAGATTAAAGTGGTCAGTACGACAAAACGCTAATTTTATATGTCCTTGGACCTATTATATTTTTTGAATTAAAAACCAATTATAAGCCGATTTTTATGAAACTTTTTCATAACGACGGACCGGTTGGTGTGGTTGGTAGATACTTTCCTTTCACGCTGAAGGTTGCGGGTAAGATTCTCACCCTAGACAGACATTTGTGCGCAAGAACATGCTTGTTGGTCCTGGGTCTGGGTGTAATTATCTATATAAGTGTGTATTTACAAAAGAAAAGTAGTATATGTAGTATATCAGTTGTCTGGTTTCCAAAGTAGCTCTGCTTAATTTGGGATCGGATGGCCGTGTGTGAATAATGTCGCAGGATATTATTATTATTATTATAATGACAGGTGATAGGGGAGGGATATAGGCTCAGTCATCAGTCATGATGTCAACACAGTCGGAGCGAATAGAAATTTCCGGATACTTTCCAACTCAACGTCGGATTTATCTATCTTTAATAGATAAGTCATAGTATACATGGGAAAATATATATATATATATGTAGTTAACACAATGCTTACAGACTTGAGTTTAAAAATTATACAATTTTCAACTAAAATAAAATAACTCCACACGTTTATATTATTATAAAATTATAATTATAAAACAAGAAAGTCTAATTGACTTTCCAATGTCCATCGTTTCTTCGTGGTAAATTTCGTCAAAATGGGTCATTGGTTTAGCCATGAAAACGTAACAGAGAGACATACAAAATTACATTCGTATAAAAGTAAAAACCAGTTTTCGACCGCGTGTTAGTAAGGATTGGTAAGTGTTAGGTATAAAAATTAGCCTTTTCTTAGATTTCAAGTTTGCTTCATACAAAATTTCATCAAAATCAGTTCAATGGTTAAGCTGTGAAAGCGTAACAGATAAACGTACTGAAAGAGTTACTTTCGCATTTATAATATAAGTATAGATTAAGTAAAGTAACAAATGATATAGTAAAAAGTAAAAAAGTAACAGCCTGGGAATGTCCCACTGCTGGGCTAAAGGCCTCCTCTCCCTTTTTTTGAGGAGAAGGTTTGGAGCTTATTCGACCACGCTGCTCCAGTGCGGTTTGGTAGAATACACACGTGGCAGAATTTCAGTGAAATTAGACACATGCAGGTTTCCTCACGATGTTTTCCTTCGCCGTAAAGCACGAGAATTATAATCACAAATTAAGCACATGATAATTCAGTGGTGCTTGCCCGGGCTTGAACCCACGATCATCGGTTAAGATTCACGCGTTCTTACCACTGGGCCATCTCGGCTTTTTCATCATTGATAGAGTATGTCTGTTCAATTAATAATATAACCATATTATTAATTTAACTGTTAAAAATTCAGCTGCATATCTAGCTTGAAAATAAATAAAGAGTATGATCAAATTTCAAAAAATAAACAAATAATAAATTACTAGGCCGAATGATACACGACCGTCGTTCTTTGCAAAGTCAAGGGCAAAATGGCGTCTCGTCGCGCCGGTTGGATCGTGTATTTTTATTTTGTTACCGTTACACCTTGAATTAGGAAATTAGCTTAGTGTGAACTTTTAATAATTTATTATGTTCAGAGTTTTAATATTAGAATTTTGCGTTTAATGTTGTAATTGTGGTAATTTTATGACGACGACGACGCGGCTTCAGATTTTGTTTTTTTTTTTAAACATAAGTATTTATTTATAGGCAAAGGTAATATTATCTGAATTTTAATATAGAAACGAATATCTTGCCTCAATAAAGATGTGATTAGCTTTGCGTAATTGCGTGCCAAGGGGACACGTGGTTGCGGCGGCAGGTCTTTTAGGGACGGCAGCCTAAATCTTTGATTATACTTATATTTTTTGATTTGATATTAAAAGGAACTTAAAATACACAACTCAACATAACACAAAAACTCTTGAGCGAATTATTAGCTTGAAACGAAATGGAAACCTTCTGAAAAGTACCCAACCTTGGGGGAGGACCAGGTTATGTGGGATTCTTACCCACTAAAACCACTGCGATGTCCGTCCTAGGCAGTTCACAGAGGCTGTGGGATTTTGTTGGTATAACGCATCCGCGACCTCTCCCGTGCTGTGCTACTTTCGTGGCTCTGCGGAGCTCTCCTCATTAATCTCGCCCGAAACCATTTATGCGAAAGTGGGTTCGTTTGTTTGTTTCGCTTTTAACTCTTAACTACACAACTAATTATAATGAAATTTTGCATACGCGTTATCAGAGGTACAAAGGAAACGTGCCAAGCACGCAGGCGAAGCTTTGGGCGGGATCATTCTTATCTAATATTGTGATTATTTCAAATTAACTTAACATTTGAACAATGATTTCAGTATAAGTCTCATATAATACAAGATCTAATACTGTAGCGTAGCTATCATTGGGCAAGGTAGTGCGGTGCACCAGGGCCTCCTATGGACAACATATGAAATAGATTATATTTCCATACTAGCAATACCAAATTTTATATATATTTGCGTACCAACTTTCAACATTCCACTGAATTATTATTCTGTATATATACGCATATATACAAAAAAAAAATGACTATTATATATCAACGCACATCCAGAACCACTGGGGTACCATGAAAATGTGCATACGGGTTCCTTTTAAATAGTAGGTTAGCACTGAGGAAGAACTTTAAAAAATTAAACCTCTAAGGGGATGAAACTTTGTATGAAAAGCCTTCATTTTTGAATAAAGAGCGAGGGAATCTTAAGTAATTCTGAATGTATGCGAGCGAAGCCACAAGAAAAGCTAGTATTTAATATTAACATATGTGATATATTTCATTATATATAAGATCTAAGATTTTCATACACTGGCGATATCTATACCAAACAATGCAACACTGCAAGGTCTTTATCCGCTACGCTACTGTTTTCTATTCTATAAGAACAAACTCGAGATTCACAGCAGAAAACGGTCGTAAAATACCAGAAAGTGATATGCGACATTGATCCTAATAATTATAACATTTCAAGAATACACGCATCAAAATAGTATATCACAATAAGTCGATTGTTGACATTTCACGGATGAGTAATGAAGTTCTTACAGATTACTTACTTAGCAATGCTGATTTTTTTTTTAGTTTTTTAATATCGATCAAATATTTTACGAGTTACGAATTCATTTTAACGAACAGCCTCGCTGATTAGCGGTGTTTATTTACACGATAATTTGTTGATAAAAAAGCCTATTCAACAATGTACCTACATTATGTCATAAGTTTACACAGATAAGAATGTATGGACGTTTTTTTTTTTTTAATTTATAATATGAGCACAGACAGCAAGATATAACATATTACAGGAATCAAGAAGTGCATAAAGTTCTACCACTAAGTGAAGTTCGTAGTTTTTGATGTTATAAAAAATATTTAAATGCTTGTATAAAGTATAATATATTTAGAAGTGTTTTAAAAAAATCATTACCGAAGAAAACGCTTAATAAAGAATGATTGCCATATATATGAAATTTAATATTTAGTCTGAAGTATTTTAAATAAGTATATATATAACTGCTTTGTCGAATTAACTCGATAATATATTACAATGAAAATGAAACCACTATTAATTTTAACTGAGAAGGTTACATGGATCCCTAGCCAAAACACATAACATCACATTAATAAAAATAAAAAAAATAAAAATACAACATATTCCTAGTGTTGACTTGTAATCTTGCCAAATCTTACAATCACGATCTCGCGTTGATCTCGTCTTCCCTGTAAATAATACAAACAATGAGTCATTCATCATCAATACCGAGACCTATATATCTTACGATACCGGCTAACGTTTGCGCATCAATACATCTAAGAGATGAATTGCAATATATGTGTAGTAAGAGGATAAATTTTGTTTACTATGTTATATACATAATATCCTGGGACATTTTTCACACACGGCCATCTGATCTCAAAAAAAAGCTTTTACAGAGCTTGTACTATGGAAACCAGACAACTGATATACTACATATACTATTTTTTTTTGTAAATACATACTTATATAGATAATTACACCCAGACTCAGGACAAACAGACATGTTCATGCACACAAATGTCTTTCGTGGGTGGGAATCAAACCCACAACCTTCGACGTGAAAGGCAATAGGCAAGGGTAAAATGTAAGTGTAACTTAATTAATCTTAAAAATACAAATAACACAATTGAACACATTCAACAAATCACAAGTCGCGCCAATAATGATTCCTTTCTGTCCACTAACAAAATGGCGGTTTGAAATTAGCGCGCGTCTTTTTTTTAACAACGCAGTTGTCGGGATCTCGTAACTTTTTTTATATAGAATATGTAGGCGATCATATTTACACACATTGACATTGTGAGAAATGTTAACCATCGTATACATCGCCAATACGCCACAAAGCCTAAGCCTAAGCCACAAATATAAATATAAAAAAATAAATGACTTTTAAGGAAAGAAACGACTGTGACCTTGAATATCCACGACATTTGAGTAATAAGAAGGAAATAAGCAAATGAATGAATCACAAAGTAAGAATTGATATATTTTTTTGTATACTTTTTGAAAAAATATATTTTACGTGCGCCATGACGGCAAACAGTATGACGGTCTTGTCACGTCATTCGCTTTTATTATCATAATAAGAAAAATAATTAATTTTAAATTATTTATATAATACTATATTTATGGGTTTTCTTTAATTTTCAAATTACTAGTGTTCGCCAGCTTGTTATGTAAGGCAGGAGATATTGTTGAGGAAAGGGGTGAGCATAAAAAGTAGCCTTTCTCGAGGTTACTTCAAACAAAATTTCATCAAAATCGGTTCAGTGTCTCGTATTTATAACATTAGTGTGTATATTAATGATCATCAATTTCGTTGTTCCTCATCCTCCATTACGTGTCGCGTGACGGCCATGTTTTTTTTATTCATATGGCAATACCGCAAGAGTCATTGTTTACCTCAAAACGGCTTGTGAGTCAATGTCACTACGTCTCATAGTCATTATAAATAAATAAGACAAATTGACGACTTCGCCAAAATATATATGTATATGTATTTACTAATAATTTCCGCCCCCAGCGTGTGTGGGGCGTGTTATATACCGTATGTCCTCCTCTGCATTCCTGGCAACGTATATGCAAAATTTCACAATGATCCGATGATTAACACGCGAAAGCGAAACAAACAAACGAATTTCGCATTTATAATACTTTTTATTACTATCGTTTTGCCCACTGTTTCACCCCCGTAGTTCCCGTTCCCGTGGGAATACGTGGACAAAATGTAGCCTATGTTACTTCCTGATAATGTAGCTTTCCATTGGTGAAAGAATTTTTAAAATCGGTTAAGCAGTTTAGGCGTGGAAGCGTAACAAATAATATAATGTTAGTCAAGGAAGTAAAGAGAGTTGATTTGCTGTTTCGCTTTAAACGTCACTCCGCCCCCGTGAGTCACGGCGTGTTGTTATTCAGTACTTAGCCTTTCTCAATAAAATATATCTTAACGATATACGCAACAACGGCGTTGTTAAGAAAAAGACGCGCGCTTATTTAAATCCGCCATTTTGTTGGTTGTCAGAGAGGTAAAACAATTAATGAATTATTGGCGCGACTTGTGATTTGTTGAATGTGTTCAACTGTGTTATTTGTATTTTTAACAGTAATTGAGTGAGTTATTCACTTCAATTTGTATGTTGTGTTCTATTTTCAATTCTTTTAGTCTTAAAAATCTAATTGACGATTGCATACATTTGTCTTGCGTAATCATTGTTTTTTTTTTGCACAAGGTCTTTCAATTATAGTCACTATTAATAATGATTATAAATTAAATACCTTGTTTATTTTGTATATAATTGTTTTGTGTTCTGATTCCAATCATTCTTGTATCGCTATTTATTTTCTGCTTATTATTTGAGTTCAATATTAGTGGAAAGTAGATCGGTTATTTTATTGTTATTTATAATATCGTTTTTATAAAGTACTGTTTGTTTAGCGAAAAATTAGATAAATTTTAAAATTATAAATCTTAAGCTTTTTTTATTTTGACACTTGATACTTTTTTTTTCTCGCAGTGGAAACCTTCAGAAAGGTACCCGGATCCCATTAGGGACGGAATCGAGTTATGTGGGATTCTTACCCACTAAACTGTGATGGCCGTCCTCAGCACGGATCGGAGAGGCTGCTGGATCGTATTGATATAACGCACCCGCGGCCTCTCCCGTGCTGTGCTCCGCAAGTGGCTCGGCGGAGCTCTCCTCAGGGGAGACTCTTGGGACTAAAGAAAAGCGTCTTTATATAATGTTTTTCTTCACATCACACCCCCCCCTCCCCCCGACTTCATCATTATCACATATATAAGAAACAAAAATAATTAACGTATATTTTTTTCTATAAATAAGCTTATGATATAACAAAACACATTTATATCTCATTATGTAATATAAAAAGGTGCTCCATTTTAGAACCGGTCAAAACTACTCACATTTCGATGATATTTTTTTTTAAATGTCAGATGTTAAAAATAAGTACTTCCTTTACTTTGTAGCCTTGTTTCAAAACGGATGCTCTAATCGAAAAAAAAAACATAATTTCGGCAATAAAATGAAATTAACTAATAAAAAATTTACATATTAAATAACCATTTAATAACAAAATAAAGTCTAATACTGAATATATAATATATTTTCATAGAAATAACAATAAATAATTTAATTGTTTTCTACGAGTATTTCTATTCATGTCATTGTCATTAGGTTTGGGGTTGTTGTTGGAAAATTGGTTCAATTATTGCCATTGAAAGATGAGCCGAGATGGCCCAGTGGTTAGAACGCGTGATTCTAAGCCGATTATCGCGGGTTCCAATCAGGGTAAGCACCACTGAATTTTCATGCGCTTAATTTATGCTTATAATTCATCTCGTGCTCGGCGGGGAAGGAAAACATCGTGAGGAAAATAATTCTAATTTCAATGAAATTCTGCCACATGTGTATACGATTAGAACAGGTGGAAAAAGCTCCAAACCTTTTCCTTAAAGGAAGAGGAGGCCTTATCCCAGCAGTGAGACATACACAGGCTGTTACTCTTGCTTGCGATTGCGAGTCATTGTTCTGCACAAACTTGGCAAAATGTTTAGATTTATGATGATGATAATGATGTCCTCCTGACCAATTTCGACACACAACGGCCAATCTCAAGAGAGATCAGCCAACTGCACAGGAGATATTATAGTGCACAAGTGTGTGAGCAAACACCTGTGCACTATCTATTTACTCTCATAATCCGATATAATCGGAAAGGGTTCAGGCGCAGGACCAACGGCTTTACGTGCTTTCCGAGGCACTGTACACTTACACACTTCCGACATCCAAACTTCGAGCTGAGAATTTTTCTACAGAAAATCTCAGTTACTCCTTATTGACCCAACATGGGGTTTGAACCCAGGACTTCGGGATCCGTTATAGTTTCTTACGCTTTCACATCCTAACTCGTCCAATCAATACATATGCATACATAGTAATACATAGACTGCGTAACAAAAGACGCCCCCCCCCACCTCACACGCGGGTGGAAACTAGTCCACGATAACTAACAACTATGACGCATTCAAGGTCATTAGTAATGGCATAATTGTACACGTCATTAAGTTTCCAAGTTCCTTAATAAGGCTTTATAGTTTCTGTAAAGAATACACGTGCACTGTTTATGATTCAAATGCATTCCATCTTTTTTTATACTCATTTCCACGTCTTTGTTCGCGTGTATAGGAGAGTTTTATATATCTTCTATATATATATATATATATATATATATATATATATATATATATATATATATATATATATATATTATATAAGCGAATTACCACTCATCACGGGGTTTTCTAAACTATCCGCGCGATTGGCTTGAAATTTGTCACAGTACCTTGTTGTCCTTCCCCGACGTAGACGCTCACTAAGAACGGTTTTTACGCAAATCATATCCAAAATACATTTTTCTTCTTATCTATATATCCTATCCTATTTGTAATATTCGTATGGATAACGCGCGGTTCTTATTTTTAACGAATCGTTATTGTACATCAGTGACCGAACGTTCTTGATTACGAGTGACGAACTGTTGAAATCGTTTCTACAAGTTCCTACGTTACGTACTTACGGAAGTATCGAAAGTTATTTTATAGAATAGCAATCAAAAAAGAATTCTACCATCCGTAGGCAAAACGAATAGTTATAGGACTTTATTCATTTAAAATATGTAGGCATACTGCCTGATACTGGCAAATGGGCTATCTAATGGTGAGTGGTAAACACCGCCCACACCGACCATATTGATATCAAGCTCAGTTGCAGTAGTTGTTTGGCTAAAGACGGCGGTGATATGCGCTCCATTTTAATCTACGTATATAAACATAAAACTGAATTGTCTGTCCGTGATTTCAAAATAACTCTATCATAATATATTAATATAACTATTTTAAAGTTAACAAAATCAATTCAAAGTGTGTTAAGTCCATCAATATTTATAACAACTCAAAGTTCACGTACGATTATTTGTTTTCCACTTTTTTTTGCAGTATAGGTAGACGGACGAGCATATGGGCCACCTGTGGTAAGTAACCAACGACATTGACATTGTAAGAAACGTTAATCATCGCCTACATCGCCAATGCGCCACCAACCTTGGATACTTCGATGTTACGTCCCTTGTGCCTGTAGTTACACTGGCTCACTCGCCCTTCAAACAGGAACACAACAATACCAAGTACTGCTGTTTTGCGGTAGAATATCTGATGAGTGGGTGGACCTACCCCGACGAGCTTGCACAAAGCCCTACCACTATATACATATATGTCTCAGCAAATTCAATTCATTATTCCTCAAGGATCGATTTTATAATAAAACTAGCGACATTGTTTTCCTTCTTACCTACCAAAGCTAATGGTCCCGGCTTCGCATTGGTAGGTAAGAAAGAAAACAATGTCGACTCACTCACTCCATTTTATTTATCTCCTTCTCACAATAATAAAATGTCTGATTCAGCGATACAGAAACGTTCAAAATAACTCACGACTCACTTAAACGCATTATTATAATCTAGAAATAGATATTATGACTCTCATGATTATAGCAGATTGTTTTGTTTTGTTCACAGGCCGGACTTAGAGTTCCAAAGTTCGGAATGGGTTTCCGAAGCGATACGAGCAATTTTTGACCGAGACACTCGGCTGGCGATGCCTTGTTTTTCTATCGTAAGTATATTTTTGTGAAGTAATCATTTACTTCGTTTTTATATGCTCATATGCTTGTAATGGAATAAAATAATTATTTTTGTCTCTAAATTTATCAATTACAAACATATTTTATTCACCCCTTAAAAAAAATTGTAATTTTTTTTTTTTTGTTTAATGATTCACAAACAGGTGCACTCAATTCCTTAACTCTCATAACCTGATAAGACGGCAGGACCAGCGGCTTTACGTGCCTTCGAAGTAACGAGAGTGTACATACTTCCAACTTCCACACTCCTGGCTGCTACTGAGATTCTTCGACAAAAAATCCTAATAATTTTTACTGGCTCGATCCGGGGTTCGAACCCAGGACCTCGGGATCTGAGGGCTTATTTTAGCCAATAAGGTAATAAGGCAATAAGGCAGTCATCCGCATATATTCTACTGGTAAACAGCATTACTATTGTTTATAGTATTGTTGTTCTCCAATTTAAAGACGAGTTATTTTGGTATATTGGATGGACTCCAACATACCAAACCCGTCATACCAACGACTTAAGTTAATACAGACCTAATAAATGATACTCCTATCCCTAAAGTACAAAGGTACAAGTACCGTTTGTTAAAGTAACATAAGTTATTAATTTATTTTTTTTGACAAAATTCTATGAGATCAATATCAGTGAGTGTTTTTTTTAAATAAAACTTCTAAAATTGTTTAAGTAAATGTATTATTATGAAATATTAACTTTATATAATACGTAATTAGTCAATTATTAAAATTATATCTTTCTATTGTACTTTATTATAGTTTAAACTTTAAAGCATAATTAATATAAAAATTAAATTCGCTTATTCTTATTATTTGCTCGATCTTTTATTATCAATTTAAAATATTACTATAAAATGTTAACAGGCGCTTGCCTGACATTCGTTACTGTCTTTAAGCCTTCAATTGGTAAATGGATTTATTGAACTTGATACATATTGATCATTCTTGGTAACAGCCTGTGAATGTCCCACTGCTGGGTGAAGGCCTCCTCTCCCTTTTTGAGGAAAAGGTTTGGAGCTTATTCCACCACGCTGCTCCAATGCGAGTTTGTAGAATACACATGTGGCAGAATTTCAGTGAAATAAGACACATGCAGGTTTGGTCACGGTGATTTTCCTTCACCGTAAATAAAGCACGATATGAATTATATTCACCAATTAAGCACATGAAAATTCAGTGATGCTTGCCCGGGTTTGAACCCACGATCATCGGGTAAGATTCACGCGTTCTTACCACTGGGCCATCAGAAAAAACTTTCATAATCGAAAATTACAATTATTACTATAACAATATATGTAAAGTTGGTAAAGTAGCATTTGTTATTGCTGTATTCCACAGCTGGACTAAGTTCTTCTCTCGAGAGAAGCAGAGCACAGTTTGCCCAGTGAATTTTCATGTACTTGATTAGTTAATCCATCTGCTCGGCGGAAGGATATGATCGTGGAAGAAAACTTCCACAAATGTATCTGTGTTGTATGCACATTCCTCTATGTAATTTATACCCTTCCACGTTTGGAACAACATTTGTATCAATATGTTCTAATAATCTTAAAATTGTGATTAGTCGTTCAGCAGCACAGCCAGGATTTTATTACCCAAGCAAGGTATAATTGGGGACCCCAACGTGGTTTGAACACGACACTTCCCGATATGGAGTCTTTCATTAAAGGAGCGTGCAAGCTTAAAGGAGGTTGCATAATTAAAAAAAAAAGTTCCAAGCCTCAACAACATAGGGGATATTCTTAAATAGATGATGTTCAGGCGTACGACGATCTTATCCTGCCGTATTTATAATGGAAATTGTAAACAAATACGTAATTGCTTTTTAATTTTATCAGGCGATAGTAATACTTTATGATGTTTATTGATGTATATTGATGTTTTACTGGTGGTAGGGCTTTGAGCAAGTTCATCTGGGTAGGTACCACCCACTCATTAGATATTCTACTGCAAAAGAGCGGTACTTGATATTGTTGTGTTGCGGTTTGAAGGGTGAGTGAGCCAGTGTAGTTACAGGTACAAGGGACATAACATTTAAGTTCCCAAGGTTGGTGGCGCATTGGCGATATAAGTGATGATTAACATTTCTTACAATGTCAATGTCTATGGGTGTTGGTGACCATTTATTATCAGGTGGCCCATATGCTCGTCCGTCTAATTATATTATTTAAAAACATCTGTGACGAGGCAGGTTAGCTTCCATACATTCTATTCGCAATCACTGTACAGGAAGTGTCGCCAATAATTAATGCTCACAAGAATTATACATATTGTGCATATAATTATACATCGGTGCAGTGTATTTCTAAATATACAGATGCATATAATATTGGTTAAAATCAGCCGATCAAAAGATAAATTTTTAACAATACATAATTGAGTTATATAACGTAAATTGTTCATTATAAAAGGATTGTTAAAATATAAATTGAACAAAAAAGGCAAATTCGACTTCTAGAAAACAATGACAATAGTTTTTGTTTTGCGTATAGTTTGTGATGATCACTAGATCGTGGTGAAGATTTTGTCTAATTATTATCCTTTCCAACGCCATAAAAAAAACAATTCCAAATTTTCGATAATATATACGATAACAACATTTTTAAAGTTTTTGTGTTAAAAAACAATTATGGTAAGATTATTAAATAGCTTCTACCAACCCGCATTGTAGAATAAGCTCCAAACCTTCTCCTCGAAAAGAGAGGAGGCCTTTAGCCTGCAGTGGGACATTCACAGGCTGTTACGGTATGGTACGGTTATTAAATAGCAATACTTCAAAAACAAAATATCTAAGACAACAGCCTGTTGTATTTATATTTCTATTTACGAATATCAATATATATACATAAGACCACATTTTAAACCTAAGATTATATATGACGGGCCGGGTGTCGTGGTTGGTAGATACTTGCTTTTCACACCGAAGGTTGTGGGTTCGAATCCCACCCAGGACAGACATTTGTGTGCATGAACATGTCTCTTTGTCCTGAGTCTGGTAATTATCTATGTATGTATGTATTTACAAAAGAAAAGTAGTATATGTAGTATGTCAGTTATCTGGTTGCCATAGTACAAGCTCTGCTTAGTTTGGGATTAGATGGCCGTGTGTGAATAATGTCCCAAAATAATAAATAAAATAAATAAATATATCATGATAAATAAACAGACACTTACTTTGTGTCTAATTATTTCAATACGATCAAAAAACGGACTTTCTGAGCAAGAAATATTAATATATTTTTTCGTCATTAATACGGCGTCCTTTGCGCGATTGTTAAATTTTTTTAAAACACCGCCATCAATCTTTTAGAATACAATATTTATAAAGTATATTTAAATTTGACATTGAGGCAGGTCAGAATTTATGAAAATATAATGTGTTTTCGCAAGTTATTTTTATCGAGTAGGTAATAGAATTTTAAATTGTGTTGCGGTAGGGAATGGTCGGGTAGTCTATGCATAAAACAGACCTAGTAACAGACATGGAGCGACTATTCATGAAGTTTTTTCTTTAAAGTAACACAAGACTATAACTTTTCGCATTGCTTGAATGATTACATATTTAACTAATAATTGAGACACGTTTAGTTTATATCAGGGATTTAGAATAGAATAGAATATGCTTTATTGTACACCAAAAGAGCAACAGAAACATACAGTTTTAAACACAAACATAAAAAAAAAAAACAAAAACTATTAATGTACACAGGCATTTAATGGGAATTTAAACGCACACGAGCAATAATAATGATGTATATTAATCACACCGTATGATAAAAGATACAACAACATTTACAAACAGGAATTTAAGAATATCAACAAGAAAAGAAATGGTGTACAAACAAAGGCGCGTGACAAGCGTACATGTGCGAATTTTCGAACTACCCGAATTAACGAGAGTCGCGTTCTATCCCCTCTTTCTTCCCGCCGCTTAAGAAGCGTTCAGATTAATTTTAATAAAACTCGCGTTACACTATTATTATTCTCTCTTTGTGTAAGGGTGTGTAGGTGTTAGGAACAATAGGAACTCTTCTGGACCCCGGAACGTGTATGCAATATTTCATGATGATAGATTAAATCGTAAAGGCGAAAGCCTAACAAACTAAAATTCTAACGATACACGTAACGATACGTTATTAGAAATATATACCCTCATCTGTTACTTTATGATAATTGTGATTATAATTCATCTCGTGCTTGACGGTGCAGGAAAACATGGTGAGGACCTGCATGAGTCTAATTTCATTGAAATTCTGCCACATGTGTATTCTACCAACCCGCATTGGAGCAGCGTGGTGGAATAAGCTCCACAACCTTCTCCTCAAAAGGGAGAGGAGGCCTTAGCCCAGCAGTGGGCAGCATGTACATTGATAAATAGCAAATGAGTAGTCTAGCTAAATCACAAAAGTCAAAAATCTTTATTCATATTAGTGGTATGGCTTTGTGTAAGCTCGTCTGGGTAGGTACCACCCACTCATCAGATATTCTACCTTAAAACAGCAGTACTTGGTATTATTTTGTTCCGGACTGAAGGGAGAATGAGTCAGTGTAATTATAGGCACAAGGGACATAACATCTTAGTTCCCAAGGTTGGTGGCGCATTGGCGATGCAAGCGATGGTTAATATTTCTTACAATGTCAATGTGTATGGGCGTTGGTGACCATTTACCATCGTCCGCCTACCTACACTATATATAAAAAATATTCAATATACAAGCATTACACTTATTTATCAGGTTTAGCCTGTTAATGTCCCACTGCTGGGCTAAGGCCTCCTCTCCCTTTTGAGGAGAAGGTTGTGGAGCTTATTCCACCACGCTGCTACAATGAAATTCGCCATTCCATCTTAAGTACTATGTTTAAGGTAATTAGGAAATGTTAATAAGTTTAATAGGTTTTGGAGTTATTTTAAACGTATACTTACGAAATTTACACATTTAAAAATTTAATTACAAATAGAATAATAAATGAGATAAATAAAAACAAAACATGAAAATACAATAAAAATAGGCTGATTAATTAAGGTTATGTTAAATAATAATAAAAAAGTTATAAAAAAGTTTCCGCTGATTGTTCATATATAAACATATGTATATCCTTAAATTAGGAATTAAAAACAGTTTTTATCTAAATCTTTGTTTTGTCAAAAGGTGTTCATAATATAAATAGCTAGTTTTATTTTGAATGAGGTAAGTGAGTTTACATTTTTTTTATAAGTGAGGGCATCTTATTGTACAATTGTGCGCTTTCAAAATTTATACTTTTCTTGCCTTAATTAGTTTTAGTTTTGGACAAAACTAGAAGACTCGCACGACGGCTACGTACGGTGCGACTAGGTGTTTCTTTTAATATTTTAAAGGATATGTCAGTATGTATAGCTTTGTTTCAGGTTTTTTTAACATAATAATAATAATAATATCCTAGGACATTTTTCATACACGGCCATCTTTCTCCCAAATTAAGCTTGTACAGAGCTTGTGCTATGGAAACCAGACAACTGATATACAACATATACTATTTTTCTTTTGTAAATACATACTTATATAGATAATTACAACCAGACTCAGGACAAACAGATATGTTCATGCACACAAATATCTGTCCTGGGTGGGAATCGAACCCACAAACTTCGGCGTGAAAGGCAAGCATCCACCAACCACGCCAACCGGCTCGTCAAATATACATATATGTATATAACATATATGTATTATAAATATATAATTGTTTGTCTAAATTTTTGTTTTTTTTTTTTTTTATAAAGTTTATTTGTAGGTGTTAAAAAAGGATAGTTAGAAATCATTTTTATAATTTTGTTTTGAGCAATTTGTATGTCTGATAATTTAGTTTTCGTAGCAACTTCCCAGATCTCAATTAAATACAATAAATGGGGTTTTACTAAAGCATTGTAGATTGTATGACGTAGTTTGTAGGGAACAACTGACTATGTTACGAAGTTGTCCAATTAGACTCGAAATTTTTCTTTTTTGTCTGTTCTATATGTACAGCCCATGTTAAAGCACTATTTATTTTCAGGCCAAGATAACTTTCACTGGTTTTTCACTGTAAAGGTATATCATTAATCGTAAGAGGATCGAACTGAGGAATTATTTTGTTTGTAGCTTTAAATATTATATAACGTGTTTTAGAAATATTAACTTTTAAAAAATTATACCGGAACCATGAAAATAGCTTATTTATTGATTGTCATAAATCTACCACCGGTTCGGAAATAAACACCTCAGACATGAGAAGAACCGATAAAGGAAACACTGCGGGATTTTTCTAATATTTATTGTTGAATAACTATATTGAATCTCCTTTCTTACTTAGTTATATATTCATTGTCCTCGCAAGCAAACACGAATTAAATTTTTGTTCGATGTTCCTAAATCTAAATTCGAGTACGTACGTACGTAACGGAAGCTCCCATTACAGATCATGCATAAACCATAATAATAATATTTTCAATGATCTTGTTTTATTTTTTTTTGCCATCGAAGGAAATAAATTGTCACCTTGAATAGAATTTGTATATTTATTATTTTTTACAAAATTAATTATTAATTTGGTCTCCGTAAAATTTTAATTATTCCTTAAATTTTAATTTTATTATTATTCTGCTATCTATTTTTGATTTAATTATTTGTTATGTTTTATTTTTTATTTAATGTGATAAATATTTTTGTATATGTCATAAATTTAAAATTGTCTTCCTTAGGTTAAATAAATAAATCTATTTATTTACAGTACAGTAACAACCTGTGAATGTCGCACTGCTGGGCTAAGGCCTCTTCTCCTCTTTGAAAAGAAGGTTTTAAAGCTTATTCCACCTCGCTGCTCCAATGCGGGTCGGTGGAATATACATGTGGCAGAATTACAATTATGGGTAATAACAATAAAATATTTGTATTATTTTATTTTATTTAAATGGCCTGGGAGCGATCGTTACATTCCCAAGGTGTGTAATCATAAAAAAGTCATTAGTTGTGTAATATCCTTTGTAATGCACACAAGCGTTCCTTAACGATTCTTTTAAATTTCAAAATTGAATATTTTTGAACGTTTTCTGGGATCCTGTTGTAAAAGCGTATACGTTGTCCCATAAAAGACTTACTAATGTGCAATCTGGCAATAGAGGTTGTAATTTTATACTTGTTCCTTGTTGCGTACATATAAAAAAGAAAAAAAATTTAATTAATTTCTTAATTTTAGAAACTTACAACATTGTAATATTCAAGAAACATCAAGACAAAATATTGAAAAGCACGAAGAAGCTGGCCTACAAATATTCAACAAGTTTATGCAACTTTTAGAACAATATAATAGAATAGAATAATATGACGAGCCGGTTGGCGTGGTTGGTAGAACATTTGCCTTTCACGCCAAAGGTTGTGGGTTCGATTCCCACCCAGGACAGACATTTGTGTGCATGAACATGTCTGTTTGTCCTGAGTCTGGGTGTAATTATCTATATAAGTATGTATTTACAAAAGAAAAAGTAGTATATGTAGTATATCAGTTGTCTGGTTTCCATAGCACAAGCCTTGTACAAGCTTAATTTGGGATCAGATGGCCGTGTGTGAAAAATGTCCTGGATATTATTATTATTATTATTAATTGGTGAAATTACTAGAGCCAGAAATTGAAAACCTTGAACAGATTATTCCCAGGATAATAAGTTTACCTATCTATAGACAGCTGGAATTACAAATCACTGCACACATCCAAATTGTTTTTATGTATTTTATATTTAGTTCTGAACACATTGTGGACCTGTTAAATCTATTTAATGATATGAGAAATGGCTTCAAATTAGATTTCGAAAATATAGAAAACTGCATACTATTTATCTTTTGGAAATATTCATTGACATACAAAATGAGCTATTTAAATAAAGTAGTAAAATAATGTTATATTTCATTTAATTATCAGGGCCTTCATGTAGGATTTTTAATATATTTTTTTAATTATTTTTCTAGACAATTAATGTTACTACCCTACAGCTAAGTTTGGAGCTTGTGCTAGAATTAGCTATTACAATAGCCCAAGGGGTGTTCAGAATTGAACCTGCTCCTTTTGTGTAACAGTCGACCCTTCTACCGTTGAGCTAAGGCTACTAAGATATACTATAAGGGTTAATGATACTCATTATTTTCCGCTTAAAATTATATATTTTATTTCAGACAGTGAAATTATCAAATAAATTCATGGAAATTTGTTTGAGATTGGTGCCCAGGTGTTACGTATAAAATAGCCTATGTACTTAGTTGGGGTTTAAGCATATTAAAATTTTATCAAAATCGATTCAGTGATTTAGCCGTGAAAGCATGACAGACATATGTTACTTTCACATTGATAATATTAGTGCAGAATATTACTATTTTTTATATAAAACGGTGGTTAGTTTTTTTTTGTCTTTGTTATTAAGGGTTTTTTATTCTTACGGCATGTCAAATCCATCGTATCATAAGCTGTCTTACGTACCAAATTTTATCTTATAGGTTTTATAATTATGTTATATATTGACAGACAAGCATCATACTGCATATTGCTTTAGCCACTGTAAAAGTGGGGTTTGATGAAGCACATTGTTTAACTCCGACATTTAATCGACACAGCTGAAAGTTATTTATCGATGCTTTTTTTATAGAATAGGAAGGCGGACGAGCATATGGGCCACTTGATGGTAAGTGGTCACCAACGCCCATAGATATTGGAATTCTAAGAAATGTTAACCATCGCTTACATCACCAATGTGCCAATGTACCTGTAATTACATTGGCTCACTCACCCTTCAAACCGGAACACAACAATACCAAGTACTGCTGTTTTGCGGTAAAATATCTGATGAGTGGGTGGTACCTACCCAGACGAGCTTGCACAATGCACTCTAGGGTCTTCAATAGGTTTCAGCTATGACGATTAAATGTCGAAGTTATACAATGTGCTTCATCAGATCCCACTTTTATCGCTAGGGTCTCTATATTTATTACATTCTAATGAAACATAGTAAGATGTCGCCCATGTATATTGGCACTGTAAGAAATATTAACAATTTCTTACATCGCCAATGCGCCACCAACCTTGGGAACGAACATGTGATATTTTTCGTGCCTGTAGTTACACTAGCAACTCATCCTTCAAACCGCAACGCAAAACTACTGAGTACTGCTGTTTGCGGCCGAATATAATTATATATATAACTAAATGATTGTTGAAGGTGTCGGAAAAAGATTATGGCGGATGCTAGCTTTACTGGCGTGCGCCGCGTAAACCAATAGTGTTATATTATACGAGATAGTAAAACGATATAATTATGTCCTCCAGACCGATTTCGGCCACGGCGGCCAATCTAAAGAGAGATTAGCCAACTGTGCAGGATATATTATAGTGCAAAAGTGTGTGCGCAAACACAGGTACACTCTCTATTCCCTAACTCTCATAGTCCGATGGAACGGCAATCCAACGCGACCGGAAAGAGTTTAGGCGCAAGACCAACGGCTTTACGTGCTATCCGAGGTACGGGAGTGAACACACAGTCTGGATGAGAATTTTCTGATGGTCTCCGTTGATAAATGTTACCGTAACGGAAATAGGTCATAAGAACGTCACTGCCATCGGTTTAGTTAGAAATAAAAGTTACAGCTTGTAAATATCCCACAGCTGGCCTAAGGCCTTCCTCCTTTTAAGGAGAAGGTTATACTTCACCGCTGTTCCAATGCCAATTCCAAAAGCCGAGATGGCCCAATGGTTAGAACGTGTGAATCTTAACCGATGATCGTGGGTTCGAAACCGGGCAAGCATCACCAAATTTTCATTTGTTTAATTTGTTTTTATAATTCATCTCGTGCTTGATAGTGAAGAAAAACATCGTGAGGAAACCTGCTTGTGTCTAATTTCACTGAAATTCTGCCACATATGTATTCTACCAACCCAATTGGAGCAGCGTGGTGGAATAACCACCAAACTTTCTCCTCAAAAAGGGAGAGGAGGCCTTAGCCCAGCAGTAGGACATTAACAGGCTATTACAGTTACAGCCGTTCCAATGTGGGTAAGGATACACATATGCCAGGTCTTCAGTGAAATAAAACACATGCTGGTTTCTGCACGATTTTTTCTTTCATATATCAAAATCCGGAACTTTGTAATAATTGATAGAATCTTATTCGTTTAAAGATTGATATAATTAGTACTTTTTTATAAAAGAATTAATTAAAAACAACACAATCAAAACGGCTGACAAATCAAATAATATCACATACAGTATACCGATTTCATTTGTATAAACAATTAACGACACGTAAAAAATATTTATACGTGACTCAATCAGTACAAATTGAAAGGAGATTGCTGACAAAACTGAAATTAAACGCAGAATCCAGCTGCGTGGAGGGTGACCTTCAATTGCTGCAGCAACTTTCTCCGCTGTTTGGAAAACGCAGCAGTTTTTCGTACACAGATATTGATGATCTTTTAGATGACCTTTGGTTTTTTTTGCGGAGGTCGATCATAAGCGACGCCTCGTCCCTAGGTATCTTAATACTTAGAGACAAGACGTCGCTTATCATGCAGCTGCCACTACTTCCAGCCTTACCAGCTCGACTAGTACCCCTCCCTGTTTCGAGGAACAAACAAAACGAATTTTCGAATTGCAGCATCGCCATTTCGTCACTATATATATATATAGTGACGAAATGGCACATGAAATATATATATATATATATATATATATATATATCATCAGGGAATCGAACTAGGTTTAGCGTCGTGGGCTCTTAGACAAATAATACAAATAAATAAAATTTAAGATAATATTACTATTTGCGAGCTACCAGCCATTTTAATAATTTAAATATTTTAATTGGCATTATCTACGTCATAATAGCGGATTTTAAAAGATTTCCATCACTAGTTGGATTCCACACTGAAGCTGCTGGTTTTGCTAGTATGAAGTAATAAATAAACAGTCTATTCCTTATTTTATATATTATTTTGAATCGATTTGATTATATTAAATTTAAAGTGTAATTAATATGATATAGATGTATAATTTAATGTCTTTCCAATAACTCCTGGACTATTAAGACTCTTAGACTGTAATAGTAATAATATTATCCCGGGATATTTTTCACACACTGCCTCCATCTGATCGAAAGCTAAGCAGAGCTTGTACTATGGAAACCAGATTTTTTTTAATACATTCTTATATAGATAATTACACCCAGACTCAGGACAAACAGACATGTTCATGCACACAAATGTCTGTCCTGGGGGGGAATCGAACCCACAACCTTTGGCGTGAAACCGCTATTGGAAATTAATCTTTTTTATTTGAAAGGGTTAAATAAAAGGCTTTTATAATAATTATGAGTAACCATTCTATTTAATGTCATTCTAAGTCCATTCATACAAACTAAAATCGTAAATCCAACATAACATAATACAGTCGTTTAGATACATAATATATCAATAATTGTATGTCGCCAGAACATTTTAATATGTTTATTATAAAAAAAAAAAACTAATTCATGTTTCAAAATAAATAATTTTTTGAGCGTACTTATTAATTTATTCTGTGGAATTGATTTAGTTTCTTACTATCAAAGCATAAATAGTCAAAGATATATCCAATGGCGGAGAAGTAATACAAACAACTTTGATCTTGATATGACGCGATATCATTGGTCGAGATCTATATAGTCTGTGGGCCATAATGGTCCATAGACTATATAGAGCTCAGATTTGTCAAAAACAGTGTATTGAATGTTCGAGAAGTCGTTATCGGAATTGAAGTAAAATTAAAATTGATATGTCGAGCTAAGTGATTGAGTTGTTTTATAAATGAAGATAATCAAACTTTTTAGTGCATATTATAGCAGAGAATATACTCATGGAATATGCACATCTAAGGTTTGTTCATCTTTATTACTCCTACTGTTAGAAGATACTTCTAAGTCATCCTTGAGGGAGATAGAAAAAAGAACATACTAATAAAAAAGTCAACTAAAATTTCTAAAAGAAAATAGTTCTCAACTAAAAGAATCCAAGTACTTTAAAATAATAGCAAAATACATATAATATTATACATATAGTTCTTATTACTACATAAACAAAATTATACATATAAAAAATATTATTTACTTTAGAAATATTAATAGATGAAACGAAAAACTAAATTGAACTACAAAGGAAATAAATAACAGATTAACTAAAAATAGAAATTGAAACAGATAATGAAAAACTAAATTCAATTCACATAGAATAAATAAGGAGGTTTATCTAAATTAATATGAGTTTAATATTTTCTTGGCAAGAGGTAAAGTTCAAAAGTATCTTTCGGTAAGGCAACACAAGCTGGTTTCTGTATCAGATCATCTTTATTGACAGCTGCTACGTCAAACTCCTGGACGATGTTTGCGAACATGACGAAGCTCATAGTGGTGACCAACGTTTGACCAATACACGTCCTCTTACCAATGCTGAACGGCAAGAAGTGTGGTATGTTCTTCTTAACGGTAACAACTTCCTTTTTAACTTCTGTAGCCTTATTGATTGGACCAATTCTCTCGCTATCTGACTCCATGCCTGAATCACACTGAGAATTTCTCCTAGTTCGTACTTTAGTGCGTTCCAAGAATCTAGACGGATCGAATTTATGCGGTTCGTCCCAGTATTTATTTGATGTGTTCAATTCGTAGTTGTTTATGAAGACGACCGTTCCTTTCTCGACGCCGTATCCAGATATGTTAGCGTTTTCTGTGGCCACGTGAGGAACGATGGGGGATGAGGCATATCTCAAACATTCCAGGATCGTTGCTTCTGTATATGGCAATAAACTTCTATCAGCTAACGTCACTGCACGTTTGCCTTTAGTTAATCCATCTATTTCCGCTTTTATCTTCTTAGCTACATCCGGATCTCTGGCGACAGCAGCTAAACAGAGCATCACCAAATTACCCACGGAAGAATGTCCACCAAGAAAGTCCTCGAGCATGAATATAATTGTATTTCTATCAACGGTCGGATCGTCATGGAGTACTCTTAAGAGACCGTCGAGGAAGTCCTTCTCAGGTCCCTCCATGTCTAAATGATTCTCCCTTTGATCTACAATCCTGGATAAGATGAAAGAGCGGATATCATGTGACCAGTTCGATAACTTCTCCATGTGCTTCTTGTAGAATGGAGCCAACCAGGGCAAGAAATCAACAGCGTATCCTTGATTTATTTCCCAGAAGATTTCATCGAAATGATCCACTATCTTCCTGAATTCCATATCATTGTCAGCATCTCGACTCGCACGACGGCTACGTACGGTGCGACTAGGTGTTTCTTTTAATATTTTAAAGGATATGTCAGTATGTATAGCTTTGTTTCAGGTTTTTTTAACATAATAATAATAATAATATCCTAGGACATTTTTCATACACGGCCATCTTTCTCCCAAATTAAACTTGTACAGAGCTTGTGCTATGGAAACCAGACAACTGATATACTACATATACTATTTTTCTTTTGTAAATACATACTTATATAGATAATTACAACCAGACTCAGGACCAACAGATATGTTCATGCACACAAATATCTGTCCTGGGTGGGAATCGAACCCACAACCTTCGGCGTGAAAGGCAAGCATTCACCAACCACGCCAACCGGCTCGTCAAATATACATATATGTATATAACATATATGTATTATAAATATATAATAGTTTGTCTAAATTTTTGTTTTTTTTTTTTTTATAAAGTTTATTTGTAGGTGTTAAAAAAGGATAGTTAGAAATCATTTTTATAATTTTGTTTTGAGCAATTTGTATGTCTGATAATTTAGTTTTCGTAGCAACTTCCCAGATCTCAATTAAATACAATAAATGGGGTTTTACTAAAGCATTGTAGATTGTATGACGTAGTTTGTAGGGAACATCTGACTATGTTACGAAGTTGTCCAATTAGACTCGAAATTTTTCTTTTTTGTCTGTTCTATATGTACAGCCCATGTTAAAGCACTATTTATTTTCAGGCCAAGATAACTTTCACTGGTTTTTCACTGTAAAGGTATATCATTAATCGTAAGAGGATCGAACTGAGGAATTATTTTGTTTGTAGCTTTAAATATTATATAACGTGTTTTAGAAATATTAACTTTTAAAAAATTATACCGGAACCATGAAAATAACTTATTTATTGATTGTCATAAATCTACCACCGGTTCGGAAACACCTCAGACATGAGAAGAACCGATAAAGGAAACACTGCGGGATTTTTCTAATATTTATTGTTGAATAACTATATTGAATCTCCTTTCTTACTTAGTTATATATTCATTGTCCTCGCAAGCAAACACGAATTAAATTTTTGTTCGATGTTCCTAAATCTAAATTCGAGTACGTACGTACGTAACGGAAGCTCCCATTACAGATCATGCATAAACCATAATAATAATATTTTCAATGATCTTGTTTTATTTTTTTTGCCATCGAAGGAAATAAATTGTAACCTTGAATAGAATTTGTATATTTATTATTTTTTACAAAATTAATTATTAATTTGGTCTCCGTAAAATTTTAATTATTCCTTAAATTTTAATTTTATTATTATTCTGCTATCTATTTTTGATTTAATTATTTATTATGTTTTCTTTTTTATTTAATGTGATAAATATTTTTGTATATGTCATAAATTACTCTGAGGAATTATTCTCTCTTTCTCTGAGGAATTATTCTCTCTAATTCCTGCTTCCCCCTTCCTTCTTAAGTCCACGCGAGCTGGTTCTCTATGTCACCGCCTAACTGTGACATCAATTCCATCGCGAACAAAGAAATTTGGCAACTCCTTTCTTTGTCGCACTTCCAAAAAATGGAATTCCTTACCAGCTCACGTGTTCCCCTCCTCTTACAACCCGGGTTCCTTCAAACGAGGCGTGAAGAGGCATCTTGCGGGCCGGCAAGGCGAAGGCGGCTAGTGCAGAACGTTTTTCCCGTCTGTACTGGCCGTCGTCGCGTTTGGACTCTACTACCACTTACCATCAGGTGGAGTAGAGTCATTTGCCCTCCCGGCGAATATAAAAAAAAAGAAAAAAAATTTAAAATTGTCTTCCTTAGGTTAAATAAATAAATCTATTTATTTACAGTACAGTAACAACCTGTGAATGTCGCACTGCTGGGCTAAGGCCTCTTCTCCTTTTTGAAGAGAAGGTTTTAAAGCTTATTCCACCTCGCTGCTCCAATGCCGGTCGGTGGAATATACATGTGGCAGAATTACAATTATGGGTAATAACAATAAAATATTTGTATTATTTTATTTTATTTAAATGGCCTGGGAGCGATCGCTACATTCCCAAGGTGTGTAATCATAAAAAAGTCATTAGTTGTGTAATATCCTTTGTAATGCACACAAGCGTTCCTTAACGATTCTTTTAAATTTCAAAATTGAATATTTTTGAACGTTTTCTGGGATCCTGTTGTAAAAACGTATACGTTGTCCCATAAAAGACTTACTAATGTGCAATCTGGCAATAGAGGTTGTAATTTTATACTTGTTCCTGGTGTATTTGTTGCGTACATATAAAAAAGAAAAAAAAAAATTAATTTCTTAATTTTAGAAACTTACAACATTGTAATATTCAAGAAACATCAAGACAAAATATTGAAAAGCACGAAGAAGCTGGCCTACAAATATTCAACAAGTTCATGCAACTTTTAGAACAATATAAAAGAATAGAATAATATGACGAGCCGGTTGGCGTGGTTGGTAGAACATTTGCCTTTCACGCCAAAGGTTGTGGGTTCGATTCCCACCCAGGACAGACATTTGTGTGCATGAACATGTCTGTTTGTCCTGAGTCTAGGTGTAATTATCTATATAAGTATGTATTTACAAAAGAAAAATTAGTATATGTAGTATATCAGTTATATTCAGTATATCAGTTAGTGTATCAGTATCAGTCTGGTTTCCATAGCACAAGCCTTGTACAAGCTTAATTTGGGATCAGATGGCCGTGTGTGAAAAATGTCCTGGATACTATTATTATTATTATTATTAATTGGTGAAATTACTAGAGCCAGAAATTGAAAACCTTGAACAGATTATTCCCAGGATAATAAGTTTACCTATCTATAGACAGCTGGAATTACAAATCACTGCACACATCCAAATTGTTTTTATGTATTTTATATTTAGTTCTGAACACATTGTGGACCTGTTAAATCTATTTAATGATATGAGAAATGGCTTCAAATTAGATTTCGAAAATATAGAAAACTGGATACTATTTACCTTTTGGAAATATTCATTGACATACAAAATGAGCTATTTAAATAAAGTATTAAAATAATGTTATATTTCATTTCATTATCAGGGCCTTCATGTAGGATTTTTAATATATTTTTTTTAATTATTTTTCTAGACAATTAATGTTACTACCCTACAGCTAAGTTTGGAGCTTGTGCTAGAATTAGCTATTACAATAGCCCAAGGGGTGTTCAGAATTGAACCTGCTCCTTTTGTGTAACAGTCGACCCGTCTACCGTTGAGCTAAGGCTACTAAGATATACTATAAAGGTTAATGATACTCATTATTTTCCGCTTAAAATTATATATTTTATTTCAGACAGTGAAATTATCAAATAAATTCATGGAAATTTGTTTGAGATTGGTGCCCAGGTGTTACGTATAAAATAGCCTATGTACTTAGTTGGGGTTTAAGCATATTAAAATTTTATCAAAATCGATTCAGTGATTTAGCCGTGAAAGCATGACAGACATATGTTACTTTCACATTGATAATATTAGTGCAGAATATTACTATTTTTTATATAAAACGGTGGTTAGTTTTTTTTTGTCTTTGTTATTAAGGGTTTTTTATTCTTACGGCATGTCAAATCCATCGTATCATAAGCTGTCTTACATACCAAATTTTATCTTATAGGTTTTATAATTATGTTATATATTGACAGACAAGCATCATACTGCATATTGCTTTAGGCACTGTAAAAGTGGCTTCAAACCGGAACACAACAATACCAAGTACTGCTGTTTTGCGGTAGGATATCTGATGAGTGGGTGGTACCTACCCAGACGAGCTTGCACAATGCACTCTAGGGTCTTCAATAGGTTTCAGCTATGACGATTAAATGTCGAAGTTATACAATGTGCTTCATCAGATCCCACTTTTATCGCTAGGGTCTCTATATTTATTACATTCTAATGAAACATAGTAAGTTGTCGCCCATGTATATTGGCACTGTAAGAAATATTAACAATTTCTTACATCGCCAATGCGCCACCAACCTTGGGAACGAACATGTGATATTTTTCGTGCCTGTAGTTACACTAGCAACTCATCCTTCAAACCGCAACGCAAAACTACTGAGTACTGCTGTTTGCGGCCGAATATAATTATATATATAACTAAATGATTGTTGAAGGTGTCGGAAAAAGATTATGGCGGATGCTAGCTTTACTGGCGTGCGCTGCGTAAACCAATAGTGTTATATTATACGAGATAGTAAAACGATATAATTATGTCCTCCAGACCGATTTCAAAGGCCAATCTAAAGAGAGATTAGCCAACTGCGCAGGATATATTATAGTGCAAAAGTGTGTGCGCAAACACAGGTACACTCTCTATTCCCTAACTCTCATAGTCCGATGGGACGGCAATCCAACGCGACCGGAAAGAGTTTAGGCCCAAGACCAACGGCTTTACGTGCTATCCGAGGTACGGGAGTGAACACAGTCTGGATGAGAATTTTCTGACAGAAAAACCCGTTGTCCCCTAGTTACTGTTAGTTGTCTGGTCTCCGTTGATAAAGGTTACCGTAACGGAAATAGGTCATAAGAACGTCACTGCCATCGGTTTAGTTAGAAATAAAAGTTACAGCTTGTAAATGTCCTACTGCTGGGCTAAGGCCTTCCTCCTTTTAAGGAGAATACTTCACCGCTGTTCCAATTCCAAAAGCCGAGATGGCCCAATGGTTAGAACGTGTGAATCTTAACCGATGATCGTGGGTTCGAAACCGGGCAAGCATCACCAAATTTTCATGTGTTTAATTTGTTTTTATAATTCATCTCGTGCTTGATAGTGAAGAAAAACATCGTGAGGAAACCTGCTTGTGTCTAATTTCACTGAAATTCTGCCACATATGTATTCTACCAACCCAATTGGAGCAGCGTGGTGGAATAACCACCAAACTTTCTCCTCAAAAAGGGAGAGGAGGCCTTAGCCCAGCAGTAGGACATTAACAGGCTATTACAGTTACAGCCGTTCCAATGTGGGTAAGGATACACATATGCCAGGTCTTCAGTGAAATAAAACACATGCTGGTTTCTGCACGATTTTTTCTTTCATATATCAAAATCCGGAACTTTGTAATAATTGATAGAATCTTATTCGTTTAAAGATTGATATAATTAGTACTTTTTTTATAAAAGAATTAATTAAAAACAACACAATCAAAACGGCTGACAAATCAAATAATATCACATACAGTATACCGATTTCATTTGTATAAACAATTAACGACACGTAAAAAATATTTATACGTGACTCAATCAGTACAAATTGAAAGGAGATTGCTGACAAAACTGAAATTAAACGCAGAATCCAGCTGCGTGGAGGGTGACCTTCAATTGCTGCAGCAACTTTCTCCGCTGTTTGGAAAACGCAGCAGTTTTTCGTACACAGATATTGATGATCTTTTAGATGACCTTTGGTTTTTTTGCGGAGGTCGATCATAAGCGACGCCTCGTCCCTAGGTATCTTAATACTTAGAGACAAGACGTCGCTTATCATGCAGCTGCCACTACTTCCAGCCTTACCAGCTCGACTAGTACCCCTCCCCTGTTTCGAGGAACAAACAAAACTTGGGAAGAAATCTATTTTTTTCGAATTGCAGCATCGCCATTTCGTCACTATATATATATATCATCAGGGAATCGAACTAGGTTTAGCGTCGTGGGCTCTTAGACAAATAATACAAATAAATAAAATTTAAGATAATATTACTATTTGCGAGCTACCAGCCATTTTAATAATTTAAATATTTTAATATATTAATTGGCATTATCTACGTCATAATAGCGGATTTTAAAAGATTTCCATCACTAGTTGGATTCCACACTGAAGCTGCTGGTTTTGCTAGTATGAAGTAATAAATAAACAGTCTATTCCTTATTTTATATATTATTTTGAATCGATTTGATTATATTAAATTTAAAGTGTAATTAATATGATATAGATGTAAAATTTATGTATTTCCAATAACTCCTGGACTATTAAGACTCTTAGACTGTAATAGTAATAATATTATTCCGGGATATTTTTCACACACTGCCTCCATCTGATCGAAAGCTAAGCAGAGCTTGTACTATGGAAACCAGATTTTTTTTAATACATTCTTATATAGATAATTACACCCAGACTCAGGACAAACAGACATGTTCATGCACACAAATGTCTGTCCTGGGGGGGAATCGAACCCACAACCTTTGGCGTGAAACCGCTATTGGAAATTAATCTTTTTTATTTGAAAGGGTTAAATAAAAGGCTTTTATAATAATTATGAGTAACCATTCTATTTAATGTCATTCTAAGTCCATTCATACAAACTAAAATCGTAAATCCAACATAACATAATACAGTCGTTTAGATACATAATATATCAATAATTGTATGTCGCCAGAACATTTTAATATGTTTATTATAAAAAAAAAAAACTAATTCATGTTTCAAAATAAATAATTTTTTGAGCGTACTTATTAATTTATTCTGTGGAATTGATTTAGTTTCTTACTATCAAAGCATAAATAGTCAAAGATATATCCAATGGCGGAGAAGTAATACAAACAACTTTGATCTTGAAATGACGCGATATCATTGGTCGAGCTCTATATAGTCTGTGGGCCATAATGGTCCATAGACTATATAGAGCTCAGTTTTTAAAAAAACTGTGTATTGAATGTTCGAGAAGTCGTTATCGGAACTTTTGAGGTAAAATTAACATTGATATGTCGAGCTAAGTGATTGAGTTGTTTTATAAATGAAGATAATCAAACTTTTTAGCGCATATTATAGCAGAGAATATACTCATGGAATATGCACATCTAAGGTTTGTTCATCTTTATTACTCCTACTGTTAGAAGATACTTCTAAGTCATCTTTGAGGGAGATAGAAAAAAAAACACTAATAAAAAAGTCAACTAAAATTTCTAAAAGAAAATAGTTCTCAACTAAAAGAATCCAAGTACTTTAAAATAATAGCAAAATACATATAATATTATACATATAGTTCTTATTACTACATAAACAAAATTATACATATAAAAAATATTATTTACTTTAGAAATATTAATAGATGAAACGAAAAACTAAATTGAACTACAAAGGAAATAAATAACAGATTAACTAAAAATAGAAATTGAAACAGATAATGAAAAACTAAATTCAATTCACATAGAATAAATAAGGAGGTTTATCTAAATTAATATGAGTTTAATATTTTCTTGGCAAGAGGTAAAGTTCAAAAGTATCTTTCGGTAAGGCAACACAAGCTGGTTTCTGTATCAGATCATCTTTATTGACAGCTGCTACGTCAAACTCCTGGACGATGTTTGCGAACATGACGAAGCTCATAGTGGTGACCAACGTTTGACCAATACACGTCCTCTTACCAATGCTGAACGGCAAGAAGTGTGGTATGTTCTTCTTAACGGTAACAACTTCCTTTTCAACTTCTGTAGCCTTATTGATTGGACCAATTCTCTCGCTATCTGACTCCATGCCTGAATCACACTGAGAATTTCTCCTAGTTCGTACTTTAGTGCGTTCCAAGAATCTAGACGGATCGAATTTATGCGGTTCGTCCCAGTATTTATTTGATGTGTTCAATTCGTAGTTGTTTATGAAGACGACCGTTCCTTTCTCGACGCCGTATCCAGATATGTTAGCGTTTTCTGTGGCCACGTGAGGAACGATGGGGGATGAGGCATATCTCAAACATTCCAGAATCGTTGCTTCTGTATATGGCAATAAACTTCTGTCAGCTAACGTCACTGCACGTTTGCCTTTAGTTAATCCATCGATTTCCGCTTTTATCTTCTTAGCTACATCCGGATCTCTGGCGACAGCAGCTAAACAGAGCATCACCAAATTACCCACGGAAGAATGTCCACCAAGAAAGTCCTCGAGCATGAATATAATTGTATTTCTATCAACGGTCGGATCGTCATGGAGTACTCTTAAGAGACCGTCGAGGAAGTCCTTCTCAGGTCCCTCCATGTCTAAATTAATCTCCCTTTGTTCTACAATCCTGGATAAAATGAAAGAGCGGATATCATGTGACCAGTTCGATAACTTCTCCATGTGCTTCTTGTAGAATGGAGCCAACCAGGGTAAGAAATCAACAGCGTATCCTTGATTTATTTCCCAGAAGATTTCATCGAAATGATCCACTATCTTTCTGAATTCCATATCATTGTCAGCATCGAAGCGTATGTTGCACATGTAGTTTGAAAACATGTTCATGGCTGTTGACATCAGGAGAGGTTTCAGATTGATACTTCCAATCGTTGAACGCGTTACGTTGTTTAAGGTTTGGATGAGCTCGATTGACTCGAATGTGGCCACGGAACCGATTCTAGCGAAGTTATCCGTGTGCTGTTTCGGGCCGCAGTGACGTCGTGCCAAATTTCTACGCCTGAGTTGAAGATTTGACCAATCACAAAGGGCCAAGGCTGTGAAAGGAAAATACATTAAATTAGTATTCGAGTTTTGAAATAGTATCTCTATCTCTCATCTCTGCAGTAAGTTCGTGAGTGTTTTCTTTGTCTTACAAATGTTAGAAACCAAATACATTAACGTTCGCACTTAAAAACGTTGCTTAGCGTCTGTTTAGGTGAACATTGATATCTCTTTCTGTCATTATTGATTTGACATTCGAAAGAAGAAGACAAAGTATGGTTTAACTAATCAGACGCTATACAATATTTATAAGTAATTACAATAATTCAAACGTTAAACACGCACAATTTAACTTTGCCGGTTAGAAGTTAGGCTCCCAAAATGTTCGCATTTTTAAAACCGTAAACAGTAATAATTATACGTATTGTTCACTTGGTGGTAGGGTCGCATCTAATTTTTTTTTTTGTGGAATAGTAAGGCGGACGAGCATATGAGCCACCAGATGGTAAGTCACCAACGCCCATAGACATTGGCATTGTAAGAAATATTAACCATCGCCTACATCACCAATGCGCCACCAACCTTGGTAACTAAGATGTTATGTCCCTTGTGTCTGTAATTAACAAACTCACTCACCCTTCAAACCGGAACACAATAATACCAAGTACTGCTGTTTTGCGGTAGAATATCTGATGAGTAGGTGGTACCTACCCAGACGAGCTTGCACAAAGCTCTACAACCAGTAATTTTGAGTAGGTACCAACCACATATTCTATCTTCAAAAAACAATGCTTATTATTATCGTGTTCTGATTTGAAGTAAGACAGTGTAACTACTGGCATATACGGACTTACTTTCTACAAATTATCTGACTATAATAATACCCGAATGGTACTGTAGACAAAACAAAATGAATTAAGTGGTTTTTTAAACAAAATAAAACTTTTTTCGCAGACGGGGTAAATATTAATCTTTTCACATAAGAAAGCGATGGCCCATAGAAATCAATGGTGCAAAGAATCCATGCTCTATTGAGCAAGTATTGAATTGTACCAGAACACGCAACCTCTGCTTTTTACAAGCTTTTGTTAACTCAACCTGTTAGTATGTCTCGGTCAGATATTACAGTTGAACTTTAAGCAAGTTTCACACAGCCGTTGATTAATTTCATTAAAATGTTCATATGTGTTTATAAGTCATTCATGCTCGATGGTCATAACAATCGTGAGACCTGCCTATCTGGATCTGCGTTGGATTTACGTTGGAAAAGCGTATGGTTGGGAACTTCTCCGAAATGAGGCTTTATACAGGCTGTTATTTTTGTACACTACATATATATTTTTCAATTGACTAATTTATATTTAAAATGCCTAATAACTATGTACATACATAGTTTTTTTTAATAAACATTCTAATGTAGGACGCGATGTTAATAAACGACAATAAAATACATTCATTTTGTGATTGCTTGCAATCAATGTCATTTTATTGGCCCGACCCGGGGCTTGAACTGAGGATATTTATATTTTTTTGACTATCTCGTTAGTCTAGTGGCTAGGTCGATGTCCCGGAGGTCCTGGGTTCAATTACCAGTTCGGGCCAATAAAAAAGTTACTGGGCTTTTCTGTCAGAAAATTCTCAGTAGCAGCCCGGGGTCTGGAAGTTAGAAGTGTATGCACTCCCGTGCCTCGGAAAGCACGTAAAGCCTTAGGTCCTGCGCCTGAACTCTTTTCGGTCGTGTCAGATTGCCGTCCCATCGGATTATGAGAGCTAGGGAATAGAAAATGCACCTGTGTTTGCACACACACTCGTGCACTAAAATATATTTTGCGTAATGGCTAATCTCTCTTGAGATTGGCCGCCGTGGCCGAAATCGGTCTGGAGGACATCATTATTATTTATATTTTAAATAATGACGTGACGTTCTTAGTAACGCCTAACTGAAAATCTACTGAACCAATATACATAAAACTTATACCAGAAGATTCAGCTAGTTTCGGAGAAGGTATATAATATATAGGCTTTATAATTATATAGTATAATATCATTATATATAACCTATTCCAGCCACAAGAGGAGTAAATCCAAACAAACATCTTTGACACGGATATCAATTGACGCGCTATCATTGGTCGACATCTTGAATAACCTATTCT